>NC_080422.1:8034748-8334748 GCF_029873635.1 Malania oleifera
CAAGAAAAAATTCATTCCAATCCCGAACCAATCTCAAAAACCTCCCGAAATAGTATTTTTGATACTTAAAAAAAAAAACCTATAGATTTCAAAATCCTCGGGAGCGTATTTTGTATCCTATTTTCGATTTTCCTTCCCGATGATTGCCAACGAGAACATTGACTCTTCGGAGTACTAGATTGCCCCGGTTCTGAGGGAATACCTATATAGTATTTTCATTTTGTTTTTGACTTTTGAAAGGGAGTGATCTTTAAAGGCTTATTACATTTATTTCGGGAAAACTCTTTATTAATCTGGTACCATTCGTAAGAACGGGCGTGTAGGGGGTGCTAATACCTTCCCCTTGCGTAACCATACTCCCGAGCCTAACTTTGGTGACGTAGACCGATTCTACCCCTAACGGGGTAGTAATCAAGTGTTCTAACCACACTTCAAAAGGTTAGTGGCGACTCCACCACACATCGTTTTTCACGAAAATTCACATTTTCAAAATACACATTCATTTTTCCGAGTTCGCAAGCCGAACCCATTTTTAAACCAGAGATTGGTTCTCTGGGCCGGGTTCGGGACGTCGCGACAACCGTCACTAATACTCCCGTTTTAGTGACAGTTCTCAAATCGTCACTAATAATGTCCTATTAGTGACAGTTATTAAACTGTTATTAATACTTGAACTTTAGTGACGATTTTAAGTAGAGAAAATATGGATTTTATAGTGACAGTCTTAGGCTTTTAGTGATGGCTTAAAAATCGTCACTAATACTTGCTCCTACTATTATTAGTAACGATTTTTCAAACCATCACTAATACTTTGACAAAATAAAAAAAAATTAAAAATTCTTGTAAAAACCTGTAATTACATTTTAGCATACATAAAATTAAATCAGAATTACTAAAACATTCATAAATTATTCAAAATTAAAATACAAATTGTTCAAAATTCAAATACATGTAAATACAAATTCAAATTAAAATATACAAATTTATTCTCTTTAGATAACAAGAAATACATGAAAAGTCAAAAAGTTACTCACATCCAACTGTAGTGTCTCACATCGTTGTAGTGTTGTGACAGCCGCATACCCTACAAAATGATAATTATACAAAACATTAGTATACAATGTTTGAACGTATATGTATATATTATAATTAAAAATTCTTTGATAGCAAAATAATCGGACATTTGGACATACTTAAAAAAAATTATACAGTTGTAAATAACTAAGTTTGATCAGTCAGAATTTTTCCCACTCGATTCGGACCTCGTATGCCCGAATTGTAAGTTAAGTACTCAAAATATATAACTTTGAGCTATGTGAGAATGTATATAGATAATGGATGGTAACATTCTGCCATTGGTAGGGCTTAGAGAAAATCAATCTTCTATGTTTAGTTAAGCATTGTCAAGTAGCTAGGCGTGCCTAAGATATAATTTTATATATATATATATATATATATATACATTCTTTGAGAGTGCAAGCCTAAGTTTGACTTCCATCCTTTGCTTCCCATTTACATGGGCATTAATAATAATAATAATAATAAAGTCTTTTTAAGGGAATCATCTCTTTTTATCGTCCTGAAAGACAAACCTATCAGTCTAATTGAAAAGTTTAGATTTTCAATTTATAATTTGAGAATATTATCATTAGATTAAAAAATCTTTTCTTTTAGGCTTTTGGAAGTGAACCGCTAATCCTTAACTATTCAAAGAGGTATTCTTTTCAAATATTAATAATCCAAATATGCGACTTTGTTGCACACGATTGTAATTGATTTATCTTAATAATCCACCTGTCGCCTTTCTGCCTCCATCCTACCTTTTCCCGCTTTGTTGTCATTACCGAGGCGTGTGCGACTTCTTCCCTTCGCCGGTCCCGTGTTAGTGTAAATATTATATGTCTTACCACCCCTCTGTGGACTTTGTTGCCTGCGATTGTTCCTTGACATTATCTCACTATGTCCGGGATGCTGTAAAAGAAGTGAGAAGGTAAATGTGGAAAGGGTCGAGTGTTTAGGATAAGCTGGCAATCGAGGAGAGGGAGGGAGGGGCATGGTGGGGTGGTGAGAGAGAGGGGAAACGGGGAATGGCAGCGTATACGATGTGAGGGAAGAATCGAGGGCGGCGGGACATGCAAAAGGGGGAAAAAAAAAAAATGGAGGTAGGAGACAGAAGGGGAGAAAGAGGGTAAGGGAGGAAAGCGAGAGAAGATATACAAGACACAGGAAATGGGATCCATGCCAGGAGCAAGGGAGCGGGGGGGGGGCGGCGGAGGCAGGGTGGCAAAAGGGGATAGGGGCCGAAAGAAAAAGAGAGCAGGGGGAGAAAGGAACGTGAAAATTATAATTTTGGTAATTTTTAAAATTAATTTTTTTTTCTTGTGCCTGCATTCTTTAAAAAATATTTTCGAGAGCCAATCATGATAAATTTTTAATCTAAAAATTAAAAATAAAAAAAGGTACAAGAAATAAGTCAATATTTTTTTTTTGACATCTTAAAATTGCAAGAAATAAGTCAATATTTTTTCCATTTCTAAAAAATAAAATAAAATAAAAAATTATGGTATGTTTAACTGTGAAACTAATTTTTATTTTTATTTAATTACAAAAAAATCATTTCTAATTTTCAGCATTAGCATAAAAAAATTGAAGATTTATAAAAATAATGTATTTTCAGATTTGTTTCTAGAAATATTGAAAATTTTAAATAAGTTGACATATTTGTAATTTTAAAAAAAATTCTGCTCACGTAGATGCCCTTAATTCTTTCTTTTCATAAATTCCAAACTGAAATTTTTTCCCTTAATTGCAAATATTTTGAAGGGTATACTGGTAATTTTAGAATAAAAATAGTACTATACATTTAAATTTTTTTTTAAAAAAATCATTAATAACATTGACACAGTATATATATATGTACAGCCTTAGAGAATGATGATTTATATATGTGGTGTCACATTAATTAATGGCATACTAAATAATATTTTGTAAAATTAGACATAATAATATGTATATTACAGTATATATTAAATTTGCATTAATTAGCTTTGTCCGTTTTTATTTATTTATGAAAAATAAAAATAAAAATAAAAATTTATGATTTTTAGTTGTTCTAACAACCTCTTATCATAAATTTTAATATCCAAAACTAGTTTTTTTTTTTTGGATTAAATATTTTATTTTATATACTTTTAAATTTAAGTTAAAAAATAACCATATGAAATTAAATAATATTAAAATATAAATATAAAAAAATTGAAAAAATAATAATGAAACCAATTGAAAAATATATTTTTTTTAATTATTTTCAACTATAAAATTTTTATCGTAAAGTAAAATTTGAAAACACATTTAAGGAAAATAACTACAATAGTTTTAATTTTATTTTTATTATAGAATTTTAAATATGTATTATTTGCAATTTTATTATTTTAGTCATATTTTTATAATAGTATTTAATTTAAAAATAAAAATGAGTATTTTTTAATTAAATTTTTAATTTATATTTGTTTTATAAATGTTAACCAAAAATGTTGTTGATTTGTTATTTTTAATTTTCATTTTGGTTTTTTGTTTCTATAATTTTTTATGGCGATACTAACCATCCCTAATAAAAACACTCAATATATATATATATATATATATATATATATATATATATATATATTGAATATTGATACACCAAAAATTGGTAGACATACTTATGAGGGGATACGGTTACAAAACCACCATTAATACCTCACATAACAGTGTTTTAAGTTATCTACAACCCCCCAATACGACTACAAAATCACTATTGATGATATCCTACATAACCACCCTTAACTTATCTATAACTAAACATAATAACACGCTTGTAAATACTAAGTTGAAGGTTGGTCTGCCTCCACCATTATAAAAAGGAGATCCCAAGATGAGGTAAGCATCTCATTCTCACTCAATCTTCACTTACTATTGAAATTTGAACCTCTCAATCCCTAACTTAGGCATCAGAGTGATCTCCCAGAATACACCGTGGTCCTCCAAGTTATTATTGTTTGATTCCTTTCAGGTGGTCGCAGTCGAAGGATGGTTTAACAAAAGTCATACGATTCTTGGTAGAAACATTTGGCACAGTCTGTGGGAATCCTTAGGAGGTTTTCTATCTTTGACCATGACTACATCACATTACTCCAAGCCAGAACCTGCTGGGGGAAACCAATCATCCCATTTAATTCATTCCACTCAAATAGATAACCCGAGTATGCCACTAAGTGACTTTCTAGTCTTCTAAAAAAGGTGTAGAAGACATGTTCACTATGATCTTGCATTAAAAAAAATCATGGGGAGCATGGTCTAGGGGCTAACCAAATAGAAGCAGTATCTAGCAGGAAGGCAACTGCCCCACAGGAAGTTGTTGTGAAGGCACTGGTAGATGATGCAAATAATATGGTGTTAGAATTGGTGTATTCCCAAGAGGGGGGGTGAATTGGAATTTAAAACATTTTCACCTAAGTTAATTTATCCAACAACGGTAAATACACAACCTAGGGTCAATCTATACAATTTCTAAATGCATAGATAAGTATAACGTGGAAATTAAATCATACGCATCATTCACCCATGACATACATGTGCGGTAAATATAAACTACATGAATATAAATAAACACATGATATGTTATCGGGGTTTGGCCAACTGTGCCTACGTCCCCGCCTCAAGCTCGCAAGCTCAAGGATTCCACTAAAGGCTCACTTAAGAGTGGAGCGACACCGTTTACAACCAGGTCAAATTAACACAGGGCTGACCTCAACCTTAACCAGGTCAATTAGCGGGGCTGACCTCAACCTACACGCCTTAACAGGATGACGCACCTAGCTTTCCTAATCGGGTCTAAGCCAATCCGGGACTATTCCAGAGCTAGTCTCCCTCTTCAGGCTCGTGCCTGGAAATATAACCAAAGTGTATTACAATCAAATGGTACAGTGATTGTGCTTTCATGTAAAGCAGATATGTACCCAGATGCGCGCAATAACATACACTACAATATGATTTAATATGTAAGCTCAATGTAGTCTAAATGGTTCAACTCTCAAAGGTATTTTCTATATGTGTAATGAGTACGTGAGAGTGGCAAACAAGCAATCTTTGTATCACACGATATTCAACAAATAAGTTCACACAAAGATGTCAAGTCTCAAGCATATCAATAAGCAAGATATCTTAAGCATGTAAGTATTAAATGGATGTATATCCTTGGTTTGCAAAATATGTGTAATCTTTGTATTCAGCAAATAATATATGAGTGAATGAATATTGCTACAAAGACCACCATCACACAAACAAATATCTCTTCAAATGTATTTTGCAAGATAAAAATGCAATAGATATTTGGAAGTGTTTGAAAAGTTTTTGCAACCAAAAACAAATACACTCTTCTCAAGATCTTACAATGAAGATGCAAGCTTAGATGATCTAACAAAGTCTTCTTAGGATAGACTTATCAACAAAGTCCCCTAAGAATCCTTAGGTTTTGCTCTCAAATAAAATTATGTCAAACAAATAAAATGCGGAGAGCAAACCTTCCCAAACACAAACTCAATCCACTTACAAATGATGTAGGCAATAATAGAAGGTAAGTTTGAGTGATTTGAGTAAGAAAATGAGTAGTATAGGGTTTTTATTTTTTAGAGAATTCTTCCCTAATCAAGGTGGCAATCACCCTTAATTTTCTCAAATGAAGTCATATATATATACATGGGAGAAAATATGACCGTTGGGGACCTATTGGGTATTATTAGGAAAGTTTAATGAAGTTTAGAGCATTTTAACCCTGTTTAAAAAATATTAACTGCGGTAAAAAATCAGGGCAACCCGAGAGGTCCGGTCGACCAGAATAGGTTCGGTCAACCAAGTCTCATATGGTTCGGTCGACCAGGGAAATTTTGAATTGAGGGCTCGGTCGACCAAAGAGGGAGATTTCCCAAACTTCCGAGGTTCGGTCGACCAAGCCTTTTTGAACTGCACGGTTTGGTCGACCAGACCGCTGGGAATTCTCCCGAGAACCCTCCAGTCGACCAGGTAGTTAGAGTACAAAAGTGGTCGGTCGACCGGGAGGTCAAAAAGTTGACTCCCAGGTGGTTCGGTCTACCGAGGTAAAATGAACTGTAAGGGCTCGGTCGACCGGGACCTTGGTCAACTATTAACCCAAGTATGGTTCGGTTGACCAGGCCAAAAATGAACTGATTTGGCCAGTCGACCGAAAGTGCACCAAGTGTGCATTTCAGTCCCGTCTTGACACAATCAAACCCTATTTAAGTGTCTAACAATCATATGTGTAGATGTGTGTGTCCTAGGGTCACTAGGGAAAACCCTAAGGTCTTTCTAAGGTCCATTCTCATTCATGGTTTGTTTGAACTTACGTAGTAAATCATGCATGTGATGTGTGTGAGCTTATTACAAACCAAATACCTACTTACTATTACAGACCAATATAAATATATTACAATGCTGAATTATAAATTGGTCTTCAAGCTTTTCTTGCTTTGTGCACATCTTGATCTTATCACTCTTAGTTCCTGCACAAAACCTCAAACACTCATTAGATACAATGAGTATTTGTCATAATCAAAACCGGGCGTGACCAATAAGGTCAACATGTGGGTATATATATATAAGGGAGTTTGGTTTGGTGCAAACCAAACTATTGATGGTTTGGTGAGTTTAGGAAAAACCGTCGACGGTTTGGGACAGCAACCTATAAATAGGACTTTAGTTCATTTTTTTGGGAAATTCTCTCGCTCTTCCTAAGGCTGTGAATCCTCTCTCTCTCTCTCTCTCTCTCTCTCTCTCTCTCTCTCTCTCTCTCTCTCTCTCTCTCTCTCTCCTCAAGTTCTCTTCATTTCTAGGCCAAATTGAAAAACAAACACCACTTCGGGATCCTAGCTCCAATCTTCAGCATTTTAACCGAAGCGGATTTTTCGTTTGGGCATCCTAGGCACCACTCCAAGGATAAGGTAAGGGGAATAGATTATGTCAGTTATTTTTAGAAATTTAACCAATTAAAAAGGAGTATGTGATTACATGAACATTATATATGATTTTTCTGAATATTCAGGCATATGGATATGGTGATTCTGATTATTATATATGTATTTGGGGAAAATTAAAGTGAGTAGGGTAATCATCTCACTTTTCTTATTAAACATGTATTTTGAGTTATATAAAATTATGGAGATGATTATACCCTTGTTTTCAGCGAAATATATTTTTCCTAGGCAGTCAATTACATTATAAATTATCACTCAAATTGTGTGGCATGAGGAATATATATATGATACGACAGTTTTATACTAAGATACGATATGACAGTTATGATATGACGATTTTATACCGACTATGATATGATAGTTTTATTCTAAGATACGATATAACAGTTGTTGGAATTGGTGTATTCCCAAGAAAGGAGATAAATTGGAAGTTTAAAAATTTATCTCCTAGGTTAAACTATCCAGCAGCAATATATACACAACCTAGGATCTATCTATGCAAGTCGAAATGCGTAGATAAATATAATGTGTGGAAATTAAATCATGTGCACCATTCACCGACAATTGAGAATAATATACACGTGCAATAAATATAAAATGCTTAAATGTAAAGTGCACACACGATATGTTATAGGGGTTTAGCCAATACTGTCTACGTCCCCGCCTTAGCTCGCAAGCTTAAGGATTACCACTATTGCTCACTTAATGGGTGGAGCGGCACCATTTACAACCAGATCAAATTAAAGCACGACTGACCTCAACCTTTACAACCAATCCTTTCAGGTTGGATTAACACCCCCTCAGGCCATGCCTAGAATACAACCAATTTACAATACAATTTGTGTACAGAATATATGCTTCTCCAACAAGCAAATTTCTACCAACAATAAGCATAGTAAAATCAATGCACTCACATATGATAGAGAATTAATGCTCAAATGAGATTTGTTCTGAACAGGGTATCTACTCACAGTAAGATATATCAATGTGTATACATGTGAGTAAGTAAGGTCTTTGATTCTAAAATATGTTATTCACAATATAAGCAATCACAGAATCTAAACAACCTTAAGCTAGTACCTTAATAATATTTTTCAAATAAAGCACACTAGAGGTTATGGATAAAGTTTGCAAAAGGATTTATCAATAAAGAATGCAAACTTTCAGTTCTTGCAATTTGTATACAAGAAACTCACAAGCTAAAATAATTTTCCCCAACAATGCTAATCAATCAACAACAATATGGGAAAATTACCAAGCAAACTCTCAAAGGAGATTTTTCAAATGAGTATAGAAATGTAAGCGTATATAAAAATGTGTGTAGGAAAAACCTCACAATAATAAAGCTCAAAACTCCCCTTCAACTTGCAATTAATTTGCAAGTGAGAAGTATAAGAAAATAAATCTCTCCACTCTTAAAAAGATTTTAGCAAATAATGTAAGACAGAGTATAAGAAATTTGCCTTGAAAATGTGTAGTTTGGGCAAATGGGAGCATAAAAAATTTGAGAGGATTTTTGTTAATCTTATTTGCTAATCACGTGCTAATCAAAAAAATGAAGGGCTACATATAATTTCTGTCCAAAAGTAATCATTGGGGGACAAATTAGGGATTTTAGAAAAGTTTTATTGAAATTTTAACTTTAATTACCACGGTTAAATTAAGTTACCCGAAAGGTTCGGTCGCCTGAACAGACACAATGAAAAAAGTGACTTTTTCGAGTTCGGGTGCCCGAATTAGGGTTCGGCTTGCTGACCTAGGCGATTTTCCATTCTGTACAAAGTTTGGTCAACTGGTCTCAAGTTCGGTCTGCCGAATTTGAACATTCGATCGTCCGAGGGTATTTTGAATGTGTAGGTCGGGCACCCAAGTTGTTGAAAAAAGTAAGGGCAGATGTTCGGTTGACCGAGGATGGTAGAGTCCTTTTGGTTAAGTCGCTCGAAGTCAGGTCAACACGCTGACTAGTTAATGGTTTGGTCAAATGAAGTGTTTTGAACACCAAGGTTCGGTCGCCCGAAACCCTATTCATTTTATACCTTAAGTCTTGTTTTAATTCAATTGATTCCCCTGATAATATCTGTGATAATGGGGACTATCCTAAGTGTAAGTGCAAGGACATAGGGTTTATCTAAGGTCTTTCTAGCCTACCGAAAAAATCTGGCATTGGTCGACCGAAGGGTGCCCTAAGGTCATTCGGTTCCCTATGGTCAATCTATGGTCTTTAAGCATTTAAACCTATCATGTATGATGCAGTTATTACAGACCATAATAAATTACAAACCAAATAAATTTAAATACAATTACAATTGTGAAACTTTCTCTTCATTCCTTTTGCACTTCGTATTTCCCAGCCATATGTTAGGTGATGTTGAAGTTCAGGCTCCTCATGGCTTCATTTTGTCCTTACTATCCGTGCATGCAAAGTGATAAACCTACTCACATACTCAATGCACTAGTAAGATACTTTGTATTTATCATAATCAAAGCGAGATAGGATCCAAAAATTCAACAATCTCCCCATTTTTTATGATTACAAATACAAGGACAAAAGTGGGTATAGCCTAAAAAGCACCCCCCCCCCCCCAAAGAATATGCATAATTTTAAATTTTCTATGGTGCATATCAAGCATATCAAGAACAAAAGACATTGTCAAAGCAATATGCATTGCATTTTAACTTTGTCACTGAAGCACATCTATCAAATCTTAAAGGCCAATATTCACCTAATTTTGCAAATATATTTCTCCCCCTTTTGGCATCAACAAAAAAGGTTAAGTAAAAGAATTTGAGCATTTTTTAAAAAATTAGCATAAGAGAACATCCCTTATTTAAAAGAGTTTTGGGCATATAAAAATATAACTATTTTTGAAAAGAATGACAATTGAACACACAAACAGTATAACTGGTCATTTAAATTTAAAATAATATATACAAACCAAGTCAAACTAGAAATATTCACAAATCATTGCAGTAAACAATACATAAGACCCACAAACAAAATGAAGATCAGAACATGTGGCATATGATAGCAAAAAGTGGATTTGCAAATAAATGTAGTCTAATAGGATTGTATACATTTTCATTTGAAACCACCAAACCAGTTATGCAATTCAAAAACATATATGTATATAATAATAATAAGGCAAGAGATAAAGATTTTTAGTTTTGAAATGGGTTTTTCCATAAAATATTAAAATAAATATAGATGTATCTATTTATAAATATATATATCCCCCTTAGGATGTTGTCAAGAGATACTGGGGTGTGCTTGCTAAAAAAGAAACTTTAAAGATCAAGCAAATACAAATTTTCTAGTTTGTCTATTAAGAACATACTAAAATATAACCAGAAAATCACAACCGTAATGATCCTAGAAACTTAACAATCACATGCAAGATCATATGGCAAGTCAAATGACTATGGCAAATTAACACGTTTCAAATTATGTTTTTCAATAAGAACGTTACACTTAAGCACATGCCACACATAATTTAAAATGGATCTAGGCTAAAAAGTGTTGGAGAGCATAATATAATAGAATTTTAGTTTTGTATTGTAACGACCTGCCTAATTTGCCATTTTTTTTTCCATAATATCATTTAATATAATAATCATGTTCAACTGTTAAAACATAATCAACCTAAATCCATGGGTACCAGGGATATACCTGAAATATAACTCCGATACCTAAGCAGCGAGAAATGTAAAATCATATACATATCAAATCATCCAAACAATACAATACTAGAGTTTTACTAAAACTGTTATATACATATATAGTTATCCACAAAAGACCAAAAGTAGCCTAGGGTCACTTCCCAAAAATAAATCCAACCTCTGCTCTACAACTCACCCTTCTGACAGGGTAGCTTAGTCGGACTCTACTGTCGTGGAGCTCTATCTACTCCTCTACCTGGATTTCCTGAAATGTTTACATAGCTGGGGTGAGACACCTCTCAATAAGGGAAATAAATTAATATCAATGTGTAGTGTTATGAGCATTTTCGTGTTATACATATAAATAGTATAATAAACATGTTTGGTAAAATCTGTCTATAGCAAAATTGAGTAAAACATGATTCGTCATATCATAATAAAGCATACTAGATTTCTACATATGCAAATCATCTTATATAACTGTACAATACTGAAATAATACCTAGGATGGATAGCTACCTGATGTCATGTTTTATCCCCACATGACTAGGTTGTGCAGCCCGAAGGTAGGACCTAGCAATAGTTGGCCGACCATGCTAGATCAAACATAAGTCTATAAGTACGATGGGCTTATCCCACCTAGTCCCGGACTGCCAGTGGAACAACTCCACTCTACACTGAAGCCACATCGACTGCTATCTCCCACACTACTAGTCGTATGGTAGCACTATCTATAACGACCTGCTTAATTTACTGTATGATTAATCACAATCAATAAAGTAAACCCGAACCCATGGGTAGCGGGGTACACCTTACATACACAGCGGAAACCTAAGTAGCAGTAAATATAAATTACATCCATCAAACCAAAAAAAAAAAACATATTACCATAGTTAACTACAATCCACAATAATAGTGTACTCATATACAATCCCTAAAATATCCAAAAAATTATCTAGGATCCCACAACAAAAATCTCTTGATCTTAGTTCAAAACTTACCCTCCTAGCGGGGTAACACAACTAACGGCGGCCTCGCTCCGCCGGTCTTTCTGGGTTTCCTAAAAATTATTTAAGCTAGGGTGAGACACCTCTCAGTAAGGGATGATAAACTAAATATAATTGTGTGGCAACATGAATATTTAATGCTATTATAGATATACAGTACATTTTGCATACTAGAAAACATTAATCATATAATAATTGCATAGGCATATACTTTCATATTTCTAATAAATCATATTGTTCATGAATGAGTATAGCTAATAATACTGAAATTTACCCAGGATGCATAGTTAGCTAATGTCATGTATTAGTCCCCATGACGGGTTGTGCAGCCCGAAGGCGGGACCCGACAATGGTTGGCCGACCACTACCGAGTCAAAAATGTTCGTAAGTATGATGGGTCCGCCACACCCTGGTTCGAACTATCAGGTGGACGTCTACAACTCTACACTGAAAGTCACATCGATTATCCATCTCCCACCCCCTCTACTAGCAGGGGCGGTTAGCACAAGTCTGAAACATAATAATCTGATCTGTATAACAACGGTACCGTGCTCCTGTAACTGAACTGAACTATCAGCCGAGTTCTGATAATATATAATATATGATAATATACAGTTTAACGTAAATAGATTGATAGCATTTTTTGTAATAGCATAAATACATATGGCCTTGCGCCGATTACTTTCACATCAGCGGTCTTGCGCCGAACATTTCATAAATACGGCCTCGCGCTGAAATCATATATAATACACGGCCTTACGCCGACTATCAATCACGGTCTTGCGTCGAACATTTCATAAATAATAATCTGAATAAACATGTTATTTATCACGTATTTCAAAATCGTAATGTACTGCATTATTCCATATTTTTTGAAAACATACTTTATCTATAAAATTGCCTTAACATAATACTTTTCACATAAAATAATATTCATACCACGCAATGCTAAATAAGACCATATATTCTATACTGAAATCATATTTTCTGGCATTTCATACTAATACATACATTTCAATATAATAGCAGTATTTTCCCAATAAACATTTTCTGAGTAATATTCAAATGCAATACATGCTTTCTAAACATAAATCTACTAGCAATTTAATAGTATTTTCATGAAAAAAATGATTGCTTTAGTTTATTCACTTACATGATTTCTGCAAAGAAACCCCCTAAAATACACTCATCCTACACTCGCAGGGTTCCCCAATTAACAGCCTGAAATCAACATTTCTCAGAACTAAACTTTAGTATTTTTTCGTGTACAACATTTCCTATAACTATGGAAAGACCAAATTTTGAATAAAAAGTCTTACCTTAAACCAGGGATAAATTCCAAAGTAGCTCCACCGACGATTCACTCCGGTAGGTTTGTAGAGAACTTTCCCAAGAGCGTCGTGGTGGCTTCAAATCGTTGAACTGGCGAGAATCTGGCCCGAGATTTTAGAGAGAAAGGGGAGAAACTGAAGAGGAGAGAGAGAGTGAGTGTTCTACATGAAATTTCTGAGAAAAAATCAAGTTTAGGGTTATTTGTACACTGGCCTTCATCGATGAGTCATGTCACTTATTGACGAGGTCAAGAAGGAAATTTGTCGATGAATACTATTCCTCGTCTACGAAATTCAGAGCTGAAAAAAAATAGTCTCTCGGTATCTTCTCGTCGATGAAGTGCACCCTCATCGACGAAATCTGCTGCCACCCCCTTTTACTATTTCCATTTTCCTCTCTCTTTAATATTTAAATACGATTATTCTTCGGGTCATTACACTATCATAATTTTGAACATATAGCTACGGTACCATGCTCTTGAAACTGAACTAAACCATACCATTCGGGTTTTGATAACATATAATATATATTTCGTATACTGAACAAAAATGTTTTGTATTTCTTAATAATATCTGACATGAATATATTTCATAAATTTTGTCTTATCATACATGATTATGGCATCTGCGCCAACATGAATATCAGCATCTGTGCCGGCATAACATTACATGAATCACAGCATCTACACCAACATAACATAATATGAATCACGACATCTAACTTGGGCTTGTTTTCAAATAATTAAGTGAATCTCATTTTAAACTCAACCCTTAGGCACGTTTTGTTTTAAGGTATAACCAAGCCAAGCCCAATCTATTTTTTAAAAATCTTATCCCAGTTCCTGTTTAAAATAACCCAGGCCTGTCTTCAGGTTTTAACCTCAAGGCCATTTCAATTTTCAAAAATCCAGCCCATTTTAATTTTTAAACCAGCCTAAGGCCTGGTATTTTGCAAAAACCCCAAGAAATCCCAATTTTAAACTCACCCAGCCCGCTCATTTTAAAATTAAACCAGCTCATAACCATTTTCTTAAAATCACCTCCAAGCCCATATGTTTTTTAAAAAATCAAGACCCATTTAACACCAAACAACCCAGTTCCCGAAAAAAAAAAAAAAACCTAGGCCGAAAGGCCTTTTGAAAACAAACACACCTGACCCAGTTTAAAAAACCAAGTTCAGTCCATCTGTTTTTCAAACCAAAGCCAAAAAGCCCAATCTCCCTAACCCACACGTGCCAGGCCACACACATGTGACCCAGCTCAATCGGGTCCACCCGAGTCCAAAACTCCCCCCTAGGTTAACTCATGTGAGTTAGCCCTCACCCTAACCCACCGAGTTGAAGACGGGTTGGCTCATCTTCAACCTGAGGTCTGCAACCGAAAACCCTAGAACTTGAACCATCATCAACCAAAATAGTCATAGATCAGAATAACAACACTCACAAATCACACCCCCCCCCCCAACATATTAGATTTCACAACAAAGATAACAAAAAACAAAAATCAAAAAAAAAAAAGGGGGGGGGGGGGCTTATATCTTTGGGCTAGCTAGGAAAGCTAAGGGAAACTTTCGTGAGAGCTCAAGGCATTCACGCTTGGGATGAGGATTTGAGAAAGGGAGGTAGCTGGTACTTCATAGGGCTTCTATTCATTTGTGGCATAGGTCAAGGAGTGTGAAACAGAGATTTGAGTTTTTGGACAGAAGAGAGTTTCTGAGAAAGAATCTTGGGAATGAAGTTTAAGCAAATCTAGGGTTTTCGTTCAAAGATGATAGAGAGTTGGAGAGTTTGGTAAGATTCAGATTTAGGGTTTCACTAAGGGAAGTTATAGAGAGGGGTGAGATGAGAAAGTTCAAACCATAAAATTGAAAGTGAAGGCCTCGGGGATCAGAGATCTGAACCTAGGTTCAGATCATTTGAGAGCAGGTAGTAGAGAGGTTCGAGGAAAACGAGTGGGGATTTTAGGGTTTTGGTTTTGCAGAAGAGAGAAGGTGAAGGCAAGTTACAAGAAAGGGATTTGTAGAGTCAAGGTTAGGGGTTCGTTAGAGAAAAGGAAGAAAAGAGAAGGAGGATTGAGAAAGATGGAGTGACAGGTTTCAAATTGCAGGGAGATTAAGAGACTAAGAAAGGAGAGTGACTGAGGGAGTTGCAGAACAAAGAAACCATAGGGTTTCATCTGTGAGGAAGGAGACGAGAGAGAGAGAGAGAGAGAGAGAGAGAGAGAGAGAGAGAGAGAGAGAGAGAGAGAGAGAGAGAGAGAGTCTTCAAAGAAAGATTGGAAAAATGAAGCAGAAAGAAAAAAGTGGGTTTAAGTATCTTAGGTCCCGAGGCCATCGGATTTCAACACGTGGTACTTGTTCGCCCGTTTGATCAAAGACCACGTGGACTCTCAGGAATTGCTGGATTTGTGCTTCATGTCAACGCATCAAATCCTGCCACTTCATAGATCCATGTGCACTCTATTTTCCACCACACAATTGAAGATCCTCCGAACGGTCAGGATTCAACCGTGTCAACGATCCATGCATGCCTCCCCTCCACCGTCGGATTGCCATTCCTCATCAACGTTCAAGATTACCCCAGGTCTAGTGATCCCTCGAGCTCCACCCCTCCACGCACCAGGTGACACATGGGTCACCTGTTCCCTATGCATGCAGAGAGATGCGTGTTCCCTCTCAGCCGTTGGATCTTCGCCTTCAATGGATGTCAAGATCATGCCACCACACTAATCCTTACCCGCACCTGCTCATCCACCCGAAGACGGACATGTGGCGTTATGGCCCTAACCAGCCATTAAACTAGCTTCCCCCCAAATCGGTCAATATTTGACTAATTCACCTCCTAAACCGGTTTTTGCTAGTTTTCTCTAATTTTGTTTAAATATTATTTTTTAAGCACTTTAATAATTCATGAAAAATTCAACAAAAATCAGAAAAATCAAGAAAAATTCAAAAAAAATGTTTTTTAGCCAATTTTCTTTTTTCGTTCCTCCTAAAATAATTTTCATGTTGAAAAAGCACAAAAAAAATCAAAAAATGCAAAAATTCACCTTTTAAAGTTCAAAAAATATTTTCATACTCAGGAAATCCCAAAGAATTCAGAAAATTAAAAAGAAAATGCTAAAAATATTTTTGACTTGATTTTCATTGTTTTTCTTTAATTATCTTTTTTTATTTCAAAATTTGGGGAAAAATATAAAAATTGTTCAGGAAAATTGCAGAAAAATATAAACAATATTTTTTTACGATTGGAAATTCATGTTTTGCAAATTTTTCATCAAAAACCTCCCGGAATATTATTTTTCATACTTAGAAAATTCTATAAAATTTTCAAAATCCCAGGAGCATATTTTTCTAACTATTTTCTTGATTTTCATTTCCCGATGATTTTAAAAAGAGAGGCATGAGCTCTTCAAAGCATGGTATGCCTCAGTTCTGAGGGAATACTTATATAGTATTTTATTGTGTGCATTTTTTTACACTTTTTAAAAGGCAATAACTTTAAAAGCTTATTAAATTTATTTCGGAATAATTTTTGATTAATTAGGTACCATTCGTGAGAACAAATCGTAGGATGTGCTAATACCTTCTCCTCACGTAACCGAACTCCTGAACCCAACTCTGGTAGCGCAGACGGATTCTACCCTTAATTGGGTAGTAATCAAGTGTTATAACCACACACTAAAATGTTAATGGCGTCTCCATTACACATTGTTTCCCACTAAAATATTTTTAAAAGCCCCTCGTCCAGTTCGCGTTTGGGAACGTCGCGACAGATACCTCACATAACTGCACTTGAGTTATCCGTAACCCCCCGATACGATTACAAAACCACTATTGATATCCTACATAATTGCCCTTAAGTTATCTATAATCCCCTAAACATAATAACACACTTATAAATAGGGGTGAGCATAATTCGGGGAAACCCGAATTAACCGATTTAATCAACCGAAATTGGTCGGTTCGGTTTGGGTAAAAAAATTGGTTCGGTTGGTTCGGTTGGGGTTCACCAAATTTCGGTGAATCGGTTTTCGGTTCGGTGAATAGGAAATATAAATTCGGTTAACTAATTAACCAATTTAATAATTACTTAAATTTCAAGCATAAATTAACTAAGGTTTACTGTCCTCGACTCCTCTCCACTCTCGAGTCTCGACTTCTCCTTCCTTCTTGAGTTCTCGGCTTGACGGCTTCTCCATCTCAGTTCAGCAGTTCTCCAGTTCTCCTCTTCAGTTCTTGCTTCCATTCCCTTCGACTCGCCTGAGGTCCCCATTCCTGAATCCCTCTCAATTCTCCCTCTTCGCAGCTTCACCTGCCCGGTTGTCCCAAATCCCTTTTCAACATATGTATTAGCATTACGAATTGTTTAGCAGATTTCTGGCCTCCAGTCTGAATTGATGACCCTTCGATCTTCAGTCCGAGCTTGAAAACTCCCTTCCAGAGGACATGAATGACCTGTGAGTAATGCTTTTCAGTTGAAGACTTGAAGGTGCCTATTTTTTGTTTTGATAGGACAGTAAAATTATTAAGAGAGAAAGGAGGTAATATAAACTAAAGGCTAGAAGTCCTGAGAACTAAAACAAGGAAAAAAGCCAAGAAAACTAAGGCAACTTATGTAGAAAGCCCTTCAAATGTTTAATGTTTATTGTTTTTGTTTTTATTTTTAATAAAATTAATAAATGAGCTGCAAACTAAAAGAATTATAATTATATTCTGTTTTTAATAATTAATTTTAAATAATTTCGGTTAATCCAATTACCCGAACAGTTAATTCGGTCAGTTGAGGTTTGGTTAATACCTCTTATTTGGTCGGTTCGGTTAATGGAAAAGGTTAACCGAAATTTTTGATTAATTAACCGAATTTCACCGAATTGACCATTTGCTCACCCCTACTTATAAATACTAAATTGAAGGAGAGTTTGCCTCCACCACTATAAAAATGATATTTTAGGAGAAGATAAATATTTCATTCTCACTCACTCTTCACTAACTGTTGCAATATGAACCTTCCATTCCCTAACTTAGGTATCAGAGTGCTCCCCGGAGTATACTCTGGATCTTCAAGCCATTTTTATTTGATTCATTTTAAGTGGTCGTGGTCGAAATGTAATTTAACAAAAATCCAACGATTCTTGACAGTAACAAATATATATATATATATATATATATATATATATATCTCGATCCAAATTACATTTTTGTGTTCTTTCCAAAATACACCTTTTCTATTGTCCTGATTTTTAAAATTAATTTTTTTGTTTTCGTATTTATTTAATGCACGTATTAATAATAATAATAATAATTATTATTATTATTATTCATTATCTGTTTCATAAACTCGACATAAACGGATATACATTGACCTCAACGATTTGGATTGATGAAATTGATTGCTGGTGAACTTAAATGCTGGTGTACTTAAATGCTGGTGTCATCTTGGATATAAAGAAGAGGTCAGATTTAATTGTCATGTGTGTTGTCACGGGTTTCATTCCTTTTACATTTTTTATTACCATTTTTATGCCATTATTTTTTTTAAACTATTTTTAATATGTTACATTTGCCCTTCCTATTTCTTTAATTGTATTTGAAAATTAAAGAATTATCAAAATTTTAATACATTTGCTAATATTTGAGTTGGGATTATTCAAAAATTTTGAAAAAGAGAAAAAGCTATTTAAATTGCTCATACCTTAATTCTTTAATTATTCTCTTTTCTTGTCATTTTAAAGTGTGAGTAGATAATCAATGGATCCAAAATTTCAGATCAAACTATTAAAACACTGTAATTTGTATGGAATTTCAAGAATATTGAAGAAAAGGAAGTGAAATAGAAAAAATAATTTTTTTTTCATGTTTTGATTATGAAGAAAAAAAAATAATAAGATAAAATTTATAGTAAATCAATGAACACAATTTAAATTTGGGTAAAAGACACTCATCTCTATTGAAGTTTGACAAAAAGATAAGATCTCTCATGAAGTTTGAAAAAATTCATTAACCTCCTCTAAGTTTTCAAGAATGACACTGACCTCCCTTAAAATTTGTAAAAAAGATACAAACCTCTTATATTTTGTAAGGGGAGGTTTGCATTTTTTTTGGCAAATTAAAGGGGTGATCCATTGAATTCTTGAAACATTAGGGAAAGTCTCTGGGATTTTTGAAATTTTAGGAGAGGTTAATATTTTGTTTTTATCAAGTCCCAGGCAAGGTCAATGTCTTTTGCCCAAATTTAATTTTTATTCACTTTTAATTCTTTTGAATTTTGATCCTTAAATTTATACTTATATGAGTTTAAATAAAATATATTATAAAATTGTATTGTATTTTATCCAAAATTAGCAAAAAATTAAATCTAAAATTTGAAATTCGTACTCCTGTACACCACCTAAATTATTTTAAAACTTCTCTTTCCTACTCATTCTCCTTAATAATAATAATAGTGTGTGTCTCATCTCATTGAGTACTTCAATTTTTATTTGTACTTATAAAACTATTACCTGTTGTAAATGAAATAAAGAGATAATTATAGAAAATTTAAAGTAAAGAAATTTGGAATTGTAGAAATTCAACAGTCTAGTTCTTCAGGAACTAAATATTACTAATCATTTTTTTTTTCCACAATTTTGATTGTAAAACATGTCCTTATATAGGCAAAGATTATATTGGCATCCCGAAGGTCATCTCCATAATGAACCATTATGTAGACATCCAAAAGTTATAACATATTCTCAAGATAGTCATCCATATGTATAATATACACATTTTACAACACTTCCCCTTGGATGACTATACACTATGAATATGCCTTGTTAAAACAATCAATTAAGACATGTCCTTAAGTTGTCGTATTCCAATGTTATGTACATACTTTTTGAAAATTAAAGTTGGCAATGCTTTTGTGAATAGATCTGCTGAGTTATCACTTGAACGAATTTTACAAATATCAACATCTCATTTCTTCAGAAGTTTATGAGTGTAAAAGAACTTTGGTGAAATATGTTTAGTTCTATTACCTTTTATGTACCGACATTTGATTTGTGCAATACATGCTGCATTGTCTTCATACAATATTGTTGACTTGTCATTCTCCAGTGATAATCCACTTGTCACTTTAATGTGTTGGATTATAGTTTTTAACCATACACATTCACGACTTGCTTTATGAACTGTCAATATTTCTGAATGGTTTGAAAAGGTAGCCGTGATCGTTTGCTTTACAAATCACCATGAGATAGCAATATCACCACATGTTAAAATATAACCTGTTTGTGATCGAACTTTATGAGGATCAGAAAGATATTCAGCATCAGCATATCCTTTCAACATAAACTTTACTCTCTTTGGGTAAAGCAAACCCATATCAGATGTGCCGCGGAGATAACGAAAAACATGTTTTACTCCATTCCAATGTCTCTGAGTTGGTGTAGAACTGAACCTTGCCAGCAAATTTGTCCAAAAGGTGTATCTGGTCTAGTGCAATTTGCAAGATACAAGAGTGCTCCAATTGCACTAAGATAGGGTACTTCAGGACCAAGGATTTCTTAACCATCTTTTCGAGGACGGAAAGGATCCTTTTTCACATTAAGTGAATGAACAACCATCGGGAAGCTTAATGGATAATATTTATCTATAAAAAATTGTTTCAAGATTTTTTCTACATAAGATGTTTGATGAATAAGAATTCCACTTGTTAAATGTTCAAGTTGAAAACCAAGACAAAATTTTGTCTTCCCAAGATCCTTCATTTCAAATTCTTTCATTAAGTAGTCAACAGTCGTTGAGATCCTTTTTGGAGTTCCTACTATGTTTATGTCATCAACATAAACTGCTACTATAGCAAATCCAGAATTTATCTTCTTGATAAAAACACAAGGACAGCTAAGATTCTTTTCATATCCAATTTTCAACAAATATTCACTTAAACGATTGTACCACATTCGTCCAGATTATTGCTTAAATCCATACAAGGATCTTTGTAATTTAACATAATACATTTGTTGTTGTTTTGGATTATATGCTTCAAGCATTTTAAATCTTTTAAGAATTTTCATATATATATATATATATATACATGTCATTATCCAATGAGCCGTACAAGTAAGTTGTTACTATGTCTATGAGGCAAATGTCAAAACCTTCAGAAACCGTTAAACTAATCAGAAATCTGAAAGTAACTACATCCATAACAGAGGAATAGGTCTCATTATAATCTATACCAAGCCTTTGTGAGAAACCTTGTGTTACAAGACACGCCTTGTATCTCATAATTTTATTCATTTCATTTCTTTTACATTTAAAAACCCATTTATACCCAACATGTTTGACATCCTTAGGTGTTTGGACTACTGGTCCAAATACCTTACGTTTGGCTAATAAGTCTAGCTTAGCCTGTATTGCTTCTTTTTATTTTGGCCAATCATTTCGACATCGACATTCTTCTACAGTTTGAGGTTTAGGCTCATTATCATTAATAATTTCTGAAGCAATCGCATATGCAAACACATTGTCAACAACAACTTCATTTCTTCTCTGTATATTTCCAAATTGTAATGAGATCTCACAATTTTTCGGTATCGGAAACACTTCTGGTGTTGCTTCTGTGGAAATATGAGATTGTTGATCTATATTTCTTTTAACCTCTTCTTGGGTGTTAATGAGCTCTTTTGGAGTGTCACTTTTATCCATTTTCTTTTTCTTTCGAGAAACAGTATCCTTTGCACCAATTGGCCTACCATGCTTTTGGTGTATTTTAGATTCATTAGATGCTAATCTCATTGGGTGTTCTTCAGGAACAATCAATCTAGTAAGAATATTTGCAGTTGGAACATGTAATTGAGGGACCCTTTCGGTGTATGTAAAAACATCTGATAATTGATTTACAACATTCTGCAAATGAATTATTCTTTGAACTTCAAGTTCACATTGATTTTTGCATGTATCAAGATTAGAAAAAGTTGGTGTGTTCCAACAAATTTCTTATGTGTTTAATCCTTTAACTTTTCCTTCTTTTAATGACGGGAAAACTGATTCATCAAATTGACAACCTAGAAATCTTGCTCCAAAAAGATCACCTGTTAGTGGTTCAAGATATCTAATGATAGAAGGAGAATCAAAACCAACATAAATACCAAGCCGACGTTGTGGTCCCATCTTACTTCGTTGCGCAAGTGCAATAGGAACATATACTGCACAACCAAAAATTCTAAGATGAGGTATATTAGGTTGGTGGTTAAATACAAGCTGTGAAGGTGAAAACTTGTGATATGCAGTTGGTCTAATTCTAATTAAAGACGCAGCATGCACTATAGCATGACCCCAAGTAGATGCAAGAAGTTTTAATCACATAAGCATAGGTCTAGCAATAAATTGTAAATGCTTAATGAAGGATTCCCCTGAACCATTTTGTGTATGAACATGTGCAATAGAATGTTCAACACTTATTCCTATTGACATGCCATAGTCATAAAATGCTTTTGAAGAAAATTCGCCTGCATTATCTAAACGGACAGTCTGAATGAGATAATCAGGAAAACTTGATCTTAACTTTATTATTTGAGTAAGAAATTTAGCAAAAACAACATTTTGAGTTGAAATTAGACAAACATGTGACCATCGAGTGGAGGCATCAATTAAAACTATGAAATATCGAAACGGTCCGTAAGATGGATGGATTGAGCCACAAATATCTCCTTATATTCTTTCCAGAAAAGATGGTGACTCTAAAGGTAATTTAGATGGAGAATGTCTAACTAGTAGTTTTCCTTGAGCATAAGAAATACAAAAATAATCACTAGGTAAAAGAACTTTCTGTTCCTTTAATGGATGCCTATATGTATTTTCAATGATTTATCGCATCATAGTTGAACTAGGATGACTAAGAAGATCATGCCAAAGTTTAAAACTTCTAAGTTCGGAGCACTTCCAGTGCAAAAAATTTGATTCAACCATCCTTATTTTTGTGAAATATAGGCCAGATGGAAAAACTTGAAAAATTTTTCAAATATGATCTTTTGGTTTGAAACTATAGATGTAATTAAAAGATATTATCTCCTTCATTTTTTATTTCAACATTATATCTAGTGCGATGTATATCTTTAAAACTTAGTAGATTCCTTTGGGATCTACTAGAATACAACACATCATCAATATATAATTTTGTCTCATTTGGAAACATAATATGAACTCTTCCAGAGCCCTCTATTACATTTGTAGAGCCAAATATTGTATTAACATTAATTTCAGCTTTTTTTTTTTTGGTAAAAAAGGGCGGCACCTCCATTTATTTATTAATAAACCCTCACTTTTTGCGGAGGAATATCGTGGTCACAAATTAAAACCAACCAACCAAATTATGACAAACAAAATTAAACATAACTAACAAAGAAGATAAAAACATAAAAACAACAAAAAACAAAACAAAATACACCAAATGAAACTCTAGAGATGAACTAACGACGAATAGAAACAAGAAATATTTTTTTACACAAAGAATTGTATGAGTCGTGCCATTGTCCACCAAACACATCTCATCTTCCATTTTATCAAGTGTATGATCTAATAAATAAAAAATAAAATTTAAGAATTGAAAAAAATAACAAAATATTAGCAAACATATTATATGTAAAATTTTTAAAAATTACATAAATTATTTTTTTCAAAATAACATAAACATGAAGATAATTTAATAGTAGACATTTCCATCCCCAATCAAATGATTAATTTTGCCACTAGGATCCTCAAAAAAATCAGAAACATCAAAATCAACATCCAAAGGAGACTCATACTTAGCACCAATTGGTTCAGACAAATTCACTTCAACATTTTTCCCTTTTCCTTTTAATGATACCTTGTAGAGATCAACTAGGTGTTTAGGAGTGCGACATATTCGAGACCAATGACCTTTTGTTCCACACCTATAGCAAATATTGTCATTATTTTGCACTTTATTATTTTGTTTAGAACTTTCTTTATTCTTTGTCAATTTCCTTTGAGTCTTTTTAGCACATTTGCTTTCAAACTTTGAAGGATTATCATCACGGGTCCAACAATTTTTCCTACCACGACCCTTTTTACAACCATGACCTCGTGCACGACCTTGAGAAAAAGTCACATTCACTTCAGGGAATGGTGTTGAACCAGTTGGATGAGATTAATAATTTTTTAACAAAAACTCATTATTTTGTTTAGTCACCAAGTAAATAAAAAATTAGCTCAGAATATTTTATAAATCTACACTCTCGATGTAGCTGTTGCAAAAGCACATTCGAGGCATGAAAAGTCGAATATGTTTTTTCTAACATATCATCATCAGTAATTTTTTCTCCATATAACTTCAATTGAGAGCTAATTTTAAGCAAGGCTGAATTATATTCATTTACAGTTTTAAAATTTTGCAGTCGCAAGTATATCCAATTATATCAAGCTTTTGGAAGAATTATTGATTTTTTTTTTTTCATATCTCTCCTTTAAGTTGTTCCAAAGGACTAATGAGTCCTTAATAGTAAAGTACTCAATTTTCAATTCTTCGTGTAAATGGTGTCGAAGGAAAATCATTATCTTTGCATGATTCTGTAGGGATGGTTGATTTCTTTCTTCAATTGTACTACCAAGATTCATAACATTAAGGTGAATCTCAACATTAAGTATCCATGGTAGATAATTTCTTCTAGAAATATCAAGGGTAATGAATTCAAACTTTGTGAGGTATGACATCATAAAGTCACTTTGAAAAACAAATAAAAATTCAAAGTTAGGTAAATGTTAAAATGAAAATGTTATTCTCACATATATTTCAACATAAATACATTTAAGGACACGTATTTAAGATTAGAGATATAATTAACATATAAATATAATTTGACAAAAAGAAAAAAAAAAACCTAAAGTTATATAGATAACAAGTGGAATAATACTAATGAAACTTAAAGAATTATGTTATATCATTAGAGACTTGATCGTGTTGATAACCTTTTGTAAAAAAAAGTTATAACTTATTCTCAAGATAGTCTTCCACATGTATAATGTATACGTTTTACAATATTGCCTAAATTAAACTTCTCATTTTAACCACAAAATATGCCATAACATGGATGACTACTTAATTATTATTATTTTTTAAAAAGTAATTATAATACCTTTCTTTAGGGTATAGATTTCAAGTTTTAAGTTTTATTTATTTATATTTATATAAAAATCAATATACTTTTGTATGAATTTTCCTAAGTTGAAACAAATTAAATTGGATTCCATCCTAATCCTCACAAATTAAATTCAAGATTAGAGTAATTTAAATTTCATCCCTCACCAAGTTGCTACAGGCATTATAACTAAACCACTAAAATGATCAACTTGCATTCAAGAACTAAAATGTCATTTTACAATTCAACCCTCGTCTTTTTAATAAATAACGAATATTATTGAAATTTTAAAAAGAAAAAAGAAGATAGGGGCTTTAATTTTCGACGCTAGTTTCGTCATCGCAATATTTTACACTGCCTTGGTAAGAAGGTAAATAGAAACATTTAACAGTGGCAATATTGGTATTTCGATAAAAAGAGTCTATTTAAACGAAATGCTTGCTGCCAAACAAACGGACCGTGTTGCTTCGTCTTCGTCGATCGTCCCTTTCCCCAATCTGAGGAAAATTGCCGCGTTAAACGACACCTTCGCTCCTCCCTGCTGCGTCCATTCTTGGACGTTCTTGAAGATCCAACTCTCCCAATACTTCACTTTCCCCCGGCAATCAATCATCAGACGAAGAATCAAGCTATAAACTGTTGATAATCTCATCCCAAAACAATTTCATCTCAAGAATTTTCCGGACAAAATTCAGGTACTTTCTCTCTCTCTCTCTCTCTCTCTCTCTCTCTCTCTCTCTCTCTCTCTCTGTGCGTGTATGTATATTCATTCATTATTGCACATATGCGATCATAATGAATAAAGATTCTGTCTGTGTGTGCTTGTTTCTTCTTTTAAATTCAGTTAATGTGTGCGTTCTGGGTGTTTGGCTATTTCAAATCGGTTTCTCGAGAAACAATAAATTTTCTCGAGGTCATCCTGTGTTTTCCTTCACTTTGAAATTTGAAAGGAGATTACATAGGAAGAAAGTGCGGCATTATGGCGTTGAAATTGTAAATCCAATGGGGATTCAGGGGCAACGTTGTCCTCTGGAATCCACGGCCCGCATTTTCAACAGCTGCGAGTCATTGACCTGGCCTTCGTGGAAGTCCGAAACCATGTAAATAGCTGACTTGATTTTGAATATCTTTCTGCGAGAATGACGAAAATGCCACCAAACAGAGCAGTGATTGTCTGTGTGCGATCTTTGACCATTTGATCTTTTATTAATATTATTATTATATTTTCTTCTTCGGAAGGATGATTCGATCTGTATGCTGTATTGTGTACACTTGTTATTTGCCCTGTTCCGTGTAGGGCTTTGTTTGGTTGTCTAGAAATGAACAGAGAAAAATATATAGTAAATAAATGAACGAATTTTGACATTGTCACTGGGGGTGAGTCCTGAAGAATCCAAAATTTGTAACTCAGCAAACGTGGGGAACTGGGGACAGTGTAAGTTGACCGGGCAATGATTTACGCTGTTGCTTGAGTAGCTTTGAACTTGATATTATAGAGTAGGATGAGTTTATTTTTTGGCAGTTGAGTTGATGTTAGTTTTCCCACTTTCTCGAGAAAAGAAAAAAAAGAGTGTGGAAGTAATTTTTATGTTCATTTTTAAGTTTAAAATATTTGTAAAAATTTATTTAAAAACATTTTCATATAGATATATGTTTTTATAATTATAGAAACTAAAAATAGAAATAAACTATTTTCTGTGCAACTGGTGCTCAAGTTTGGCTTTAATTTTCTTGCTTTTCTCAATTTCTTTATGCTCCATTTTGGAATCTAAAAAATATTTTAAAAAAAATTAATAAATTCATGTTTTCATGTTTGATTATTGAGAAAAAAAAAGAGAGAAAAATATATCAAAGTCATAAAAAATTTTAATTATATATATTATTAATATTTAATATTTAATTTTTAAATTTTTGATTTTTAAATTTTAAAATTTTAATTATATATGAATAAATTTTTTTTCTAATAAAATATAATATAAAAATAAAATACAATAAAAAATAAATTTCTTCCTTATTTTTAAAAATTTAAAACGTTTTATCCAAGCAAACTCTCAATTGAATTCTGATTATTATTTTTGTAATTCCACGTCATATTTTTTCCTATAAAATTTTAAAACAACGATTCATATTTATACAATTATTTTAGTTGTTCTTTTTGAAGTCAAACATAGGCCGCTGGGAAGTGTGCTCAATTTTAGAAATCCGGGCTCGAGCCAAATGATGTCATGGCCTGTGACCACGTCACAATACGGAGGCACATGAACCCGCAGCCTCCCTTTCCTGTCGCTGTAGCATGTGATTCTGGTGCCCCCCCAGGCTTTTTCCGCACAAAATGGCTGACTTACTACTTTCAAACCCCTATTTTATTGTTTTCTTACTTTTCGCGCCTGCCCTCTCACAGGGACTCTGTGGCAGCCTCTTTGAAAACAAATCGGTGCAGACTTTCTAACCAAAGAGATTATCTTTTCTTTTTCTTGCTTTTGCGCGTAAAATGTTGATGTGATTAATTGGGTAGTTGGCCTAAAAATTAATGAATGGATGACATTTTAACTCTTTGTGGCAAAGTGAATGATTATTAGATTAGACGGCTAAAATGGATAGAAAGCAACACACCAGTGGAGAAATCCTTCGGCCATTCTTGTGATTAGGCCACCACCACTCTGTGTTCTACACTTCGACCTTAGGCTAAGCTTATTATGGTTTGATTGGCTGTTTAAAATTCAACTCAACCTAATAAGGCTTCCTAATATGAAGGAGCTGATGTTTTTGGCAGGTAGGGATTGAATTGAGAAATTGAAGTTGTCCATAGTTTTGGGAAGCTGTACTGGGTCAAAACATGGCCTCGGCTAATGCAAGCAGTTGTCCGGCCCCAATGAAGGCAACATCAAATGGGGTATTCCAGGGAGACAACCCTCTTGATTTTGCACTCCCTCTTGCCATTCTTCAGATCTGCTTTGTGGTTCTTATCACGCGGTTCCTCGCCATTCTTTTAAAACCTTTTAAGCAGCCTCGGGTGATTGCTGAGATTGTGGTATGTTCTCCTTCATTCTTGTAGTGTTACTTCTTTTTACTTCATTTAATTTACTAATTAGTCAGCTGCAATCCCTTTAGAAACTTTTGAGCCACTTTTCTCTTTAAGAGATTCTTGTCCACTGTGGGATTAAATTATTTTTGCTGGAGAGACTTTCCTGATCCATGTGCATACATTTCTGCATTGAAACTTTGTCCCGCGATTATTTGAGCATCATAGTATACTATAGCTTTCACTCCTTACCTCCCCACCAAAAAGAAGAAAAAAAGAAAAAGAAAAAAGGAACTTTTGCAAAGATTCCACCTAAGGAAGAAAGAACTAACGTGGTATTGAGCTACGGTCGAGCTTCAATTTTCAAGAAATTCTTAGGAAGGACTGTCCCTTTGATTTGCAATCCACAAATCATAGATACACACAGGTGTAGAAAAGTGTTAGATAGTTTGAGTTAATAGTATTCATCTTTTTCTTTGGAGCAAGTAGTTTTATATTGCTAATTTTTTAAATATATATTTTTTTAAAGTGTCAAAGTGAGTAGGAAATTGATTCTAGGAATCTTTTTATTTATTTATTTATTTATTTGTTTTTATTACGCCTAGAAAACCTTGTCTACCACCTGATGTTTGCAGCATGATTTAATAGTCTAGAATCCTATGCTCGGGGAAGAAATAGTCAAAGAAAATGACACACACACACACACACATATTCTGCACCAACTTCTAAAACTACTTACTCTTTCTTCCAAAGAAATAAAAATAAAAAAACTACTTTTCCAAATTTGATGAATAATATAAACTTCACCTATCTACCATTGTGATGTCTGACCTTAATACTCTTTCCCTATATTTAGATAAACCTTTTACTATTAAATTTGGATAAAATGTAATGTAAAATTATATTAAAATTTGTTGAAATCGACCCAAATTCAAATCCAAAATCTTAAATTCATGCTCTCAAAGACAACATTCTATCATTTCAACATGGATATGGGTATGTATGGGGAGAGCATTTGATTGGTACAATTAATTCGGGTAATTAATTTAAATTAATCCAATTAATTCAGAACTAGTTAATGGGCATTTTTAAAATTATGGCTGGATAACTGGGAGTGAAAAGAAAAGAAATGATAATGATTAATTTTAATGAAGATAGAGAAAACAAAAGAAATGATACTTCTTTTTTATTTTTTCTCTTTTTTGTATTTGGATAACAGGATATCTAGAGAGAAATGAAGAAAAATGAGAGTAATTTGTCTGTTTACACTGTTTGGATTGTTAAAAAAATTATTATTATTGTACAAAATTATCCATTCATTTTTGTAATTGTATATAAAAAAGGGTTAGGAGCAATTTTTTCTCCTCTGTTTTCTAAATTTCTTGTCTTTTCATGAAGGGTGGGGTACTGCTAGGACCATCAGCTCTGGGACGCAGTGAGAAGTATCTGCATGCAATCTTCCCATCCAAGAGCCTCACTGTGCTGGATACCTTAGCCAACCTTGGTCTCCTCTTCTTCCTGTTCCTTGTAGGCCTAGAGTTGGACCCCAAATCCCTCCGCCGCACAGGTAAGAAAGCCCTCAGCATTGCCCTTGCAGGAATCAGCTTGCCATTTGCATTAGGAATTGGTACCTCATTTGCCCTCAGAGCAACCATCTCCAAAGGTGTGGACGGTCCCCCATTTCTTATCTTCATGGGGGTGGCTCTTTCCATCACTGCCTTCCCTGTTCTTGCTCGAATCCTTGCCGAACTTAAGCTCTTAACTACTGATATTGGCCGGATGGCCATGTCAGCTGCTGCTGTTAACGATGTTGCGGCATGGATTCTTCTTGCTCTGGCCATTGCCCTCTCTGGCTCTAATAGTTCTCCCCTTACCTCTCTCTGGGTCTTCCTTTGCGGAATTGGGTTTGTTATCTTTTGCTCTGTTGCTCTCCCTCCAGTCTTCAGATGGATGGCGCAGCGATGCCCGGAGGGTGAGCCGGTGGAAGAAATGTATGTCTGTGCAACTCTGGCAGCAGTCTTAGCTGCGGGGTTTGTCACAGATGCTATTGGAATTCATGCCCTGTTCGGGGCTTTTGTGGTTGGGGTTTTGATGCCAAAAGAAGGCCCATTTGCAGGTGCCCTGGTTGAGAAGGTTGAGGATCTGGTATCTGGCCTCTTCCTTCCTCTGTACTTTGTCTCGAGCGGCTTGAAGACCAATGTTGCCAGCATTAGCGGAGCTCAATCATGGGGCCTCCTAGTTCTGGTTATATTCACAGCCTGTTTTGGGAAGATTGTGGGCACTGTTATTGTCTCCCTCTGTTGCAGGGTGCCCTTTCAAGAGGCTCTAGCTCTTGGGTTCCTAATGAACACTAAAGGCCTGGTGGAGCTCATAGTACTCAACATTGGTAAAGACAGGAAGGTGTGTAAAATCAATTAGTTTGTATCAAGAATATTATTGGCTGAGTCATATTTGAATATTTATTTATTTTAGGATTTAAGCAATTTAAGTGATGGGTTTTGCAGGTATTGAATGATCAAACGTTTGCCATAATGGTTTTAATGGCTCTCTTCACAACTTTTATCACTACCCCACTAGTCATGGCCGTGTACAAGCCGGCTAAAAGCAAGAGTAAAGCTGCTGATTATAAGCATCGAACAATCGAGAGAAAAGATACGAGTACTCAGCTAAGGATCCTGGCATGTTTCCACAGCACATGGAACATCCCTACCATGATCAACCTTGTTGAGGCTTCCCGGGGTACCGAAAAGAGGGAAGGACTCTGCGTCTATGCAATGCACCTCATGGAGCTCACCGAGAGGCCTTCTGCTATACTCATGGTCCACAAGGCTAGAAAGAATGGCTTACCCTTTTGGAACAAGGGACTGAACTCTGGCTCCAACCAAGTAGTTGTTGCGTTTGAGGCTTTCCGGCAGCTGAGCCGGGTGTCTGTCCGCCCAATGACAGCAATATCTGCCGTCTCCAGCATGCATGAGGACATCTGTGGGAGCGCAGAGAGGAAAAGGGCAGCAATGATCATTCTCCCATTCCACAAGCACCAGAGGTTGGATGGAGGGTTAGAGACCACCAGAATCGAGTTCCGGTGGGTGAACCGGAGGGTTCTTGAGAATGCACCCTGCTCAGTGGGGATTCTGGTGGACCGAGGGCTTGGTGGGAGCACCCATGTCCCTGCCAGCAATGTTTCTTCCCTCATAACTGTTCTGTTTTTTGGAGGCTGCGATGATAGGGAAGCTCTGGCTTATGGGGCACGAATGGCTGAACATCCCGGGATTAGTCTAGTGGTGATTAGGTTCTTGATAGAACCGGAGATTGCTGGGAAATCAACAGAAGTGGATATATATGACAACCATGGAAATGAAGCAAGGCCTGCAGATGAAGAGTTCCTTGCTGGGTTCAAACAGAAGATTTCCCGTGAGAACTCGGTTGGGTATGAAGAAAGGCTGGTGAAGAGTGCTGCTGAAACAGTGGATGTTGTTCGGGAGTTTAGCAAGTGCAATCTGTTTGTTGTGGGCCGAATGTCGGAGGGTGAGGTGGTTAAAGCTCTGGGTAACGGAAGGAGCGAGTGCCCGGAGCTTGGGCCGGTGGGCAGCTTGCTGACTTCTCCAGACTTTTCAACGTCAGCATCAGTTTTGGTGGTGCAGCAGTATCGCAGCCAGTTGGTTTTGGATTCCTTAGATTCACCAGGGGAAGCAGAGGTGCCTGGGAGAGACTCCGAATCAAACTAGAACTGGTTGGTTTTGACCAATTGTACAGCATGTGTGGTGATGATGAATGATGGAAATTCAGTAGGATCAGCGATCAGCTCTCTGTCTCCATATTTTTTGCTCTTCATTTGGAGGTCTTTGAACTATCTATACCATATGTAAGTCTCAAAGGTCGTACAGAAAAGTAAGATTTTATGAATTGCAGACTTTATTATATATATATATATATACAAATTCTGTGATACTTACCTTTGGTGGCCATGATTTTGTTCCTATGCCACCCCATTCTTAGCCCCACGGGTTTACTCGGTTCTTGTTTTTATATAATTGCACATGTTTTGAGTTCTTGTTAATTTTCAAGTACATGACTCAATATTCCTTTTTAGCATGCTTACTGTAAGATGGTTCAAAATGAGGTCATGTCCTTGCCTTTGTCAATCATCTTGTAAAGAATCTGAAGAAATGGGACTAGCTTTGACACTATTCCATTTTGATCCAAATTTTGCGAAAATTTGACAACTTGGTGGAAATGAGAATTGTTCAGGATATGAGGGGCCAAACTATCCAAATTTATGTTCTGCTGTAGGAATAAAAAAAAATCGGTTAGTGTGAAAATGTAATTTTTGAAATCTTTTTTTCTTAATCAAAGTTTGATCCCTGAGATCTCAAAAAAATGAGATTGCAAAATCAAACAATCTCCAGGAACGAAAAGTTAATTCCCATCTCCCTTGTGACCCAGATTTGCATTGAAGGCCCTTACTATGCACTTGTTGCGATAGTTGGCACCACTTACAAATGGGGGTAGGGGTTTTGCTAGCAGAAGAGGCATGCTTTCATCTCATGATTCTTGATTTTGCAGGGATATTAACTAAATTCAGCAAAACAGAGTGCCCCGTGGTACGCTATGCACTAGAGAACATCAGACTCCAGAGAATAAAGGCAGATGAAAGACTCGAGAGAAAGGTGGAGAAACTGAGAAATCAATTAGTTTAGAGGTTCTCCAAAAACACTTTGCAGGGAGTCTTAAAGATGCTGCAGAACCTCGGCGGTATGCTTGTACACTTAAACCGTTGCTTGTGATTTTGCTCATATGTGAAGCAGGAAAAGTATGCATTTCAAAACACAGCCACCACTGCCCAAGATAATCCCTCTCTTAGTCCAATTAACACTAAGTAGAATAATTAATTGCCTAAAAATAGAAGTAATTAGCAATCAAAAAGCACTAATCGATCACACAATCACAAAGAGAATATCAAGATTTGTGTGGAAAATCCTTCAGTGTGAAGGAAAAAAAAAATCTTGGATCGAAGTTCGCTCTAATCTTCTACTATATCAAAATATTAGGATACAGTAAGACTTCCCTAGTCGAAACTAGAGACATACATCAAACACAATTATCAAGCATTACAAATCCTTGGCATATAGAGGAATATAAGTCATCACCAATAAAGTGGAATCAAACTTCAATGAGAAATGGAGAAGTCTCACCTAAAAATAGAGGCTATTATCCAAGCCATGAAACGAAGGCTATTGATCTTCAAATGTTGGCTAGAATGAAGAAGGATGAGTCACAAACAAGCTGTCAAAATTTAAAATAAATTGGATGGGAAATTACCATTCGGTCGTAAAGATCAAGCTGATTGCACATTTCAACCTTGAATTTTTAGGAATATTTTTCTTCTTTTCCTCTCTTTTCTTGACGGTCTCAAGCATGCACCAATCTTACTTTCTAACCGCAATAGCTTTTGAAATTAAGTATTTTTGCTTCTCAAAGATGACCCATCATCTTTTGAAGAAACCCCCAACCAACTAATAAATAAACCACTTCATTCCACAACAAAAATGGGCTTCCACTACCCCCAGGGTGTAGCTCAGGTGGCAGGGCAGACTGCGGGAGTGCCTTTCACGAGGTCAGCGATTATACGCCTCTTGGGTTCGATTTCTGCTCCTGGCTCCTGAATTTACCCTCCTTGTGAGTGTGCGGTTGCTGCACAGGGCGTGGGATTAGTCGCGGACCGTAAAACGGACGTGGACACTTGGCGTCACTCAAAAAAAAAAAAAAAAAAGGGCTTCCACTAAGCACAAAAATCTTCATTTGCACTTGAAAATGGATTCAACTTGGGCATTGACCAAAACTTTCAAGTGGACCATTCCATATATGTGGGCCATCCTCCATATAGGAGGGAAATCCAACAAATTCCCCCCTTCTATGTGGAGTACGCTGTATCGGCAATTATGCAATAAAATTTACGTTTCTATCTTGAAAGAGATTTTGTCATTATGTCTAAACCATGGTATCATGAATATGAATATTTTCAATTTTTAACAAGTCAGAATCCAATGCATCTTTAATCCAATGATATTTTATATCAATGTGTTTCAATCATGTGTTAAATAAGGGAGATCTTGCTTCTGAGGTTTGGAGGAAGGTTTCGGTGGAGGTAGGTGTTCCTTTCCTTAGGCAACAAAGTTGGAAAGAAAGAGTCCAAATGTGGTTTAATAAGGCTTCTAGGTTCTCTCAACTGGGATCATTGATGGGTTTGATTCCTTGTTTAGTAGTTTAGAGGCTGTGGAGAAGGAGATGTGTGGCTAGAATGGGAGGAAAATTAGAGAGTAGTACTGATGTGTGGCTCTCCATTAAGTATTGGGTGGGGGTTTTGAGTAGGAACATGACAGAAATGATTCAGTTAAAGGATGCTGATTTTCGGGTTTTGCAGAATCTGGAAGTGCAAATTGTGAATAAAAGAATTAAAACTATGCAAAGTGTAAGATGACTAAAACCGAGGCAAGGGAGGTTGAAACTAAATTTGGATGGGAGCAGCCTGGGGAACCCAGGGCCGGCGGGTGGTGGTGGCATCCTTAGAGACCATATAGGTTCTTTTGTATTTGGTTTTTCAAAATATTTTGGTTCTTGTTCAAATAATGAAGCTGAATTGAGAGCTGTGTTGGAGGGAATAAAGATTTGCAAATAGTTGGGTCATACCTGTATCGATATTGAATGTGATTCGAATATTGTAGTTAATTGGATTAGAGTCAGGAAGTGCTCATTGTGGTATTTGTGGGATTTTTGGGAGCAGCTTATTGGTTTATTGGAGGGAGTGAATTTTTTGATAAATCATTCGTATAGAGAAGGGAACAAAGTAGCAGATGCCTTGGCTCGACAAGGTGCTATGGGGAGGAATAGTTTGTTTACAAATAGTAGTCAACTCCCTAGAGTTAGCAATGGTTTGTATAAATTGGAGAAGATGGGTATGGCTTATATGAGGTATGTTTAGCCGATTTCCTTTTGGTTTTTGCTTATGTTTTTTACTGTTTATCTTTTGTTTTGTTTTGTTGTGTGAGGTTTGTTTTGTAGGTCCTGATTTGTTTCGTTTTGTTTGGACTTGTAGCCTGGTTTTGGCTGGATGTTGGTGTTGTTCTTTGGGAGATTTTTATTGTTTGTCTTTTGTTATCTCTCATTGATTGTCTTATAACCATGATATTCCTCCGCCAAAAGTGAGGGGTTATCAATAAATAAATGGAGGTACCACCCTTCTTTTAATAAAAAAAAAAAAAAAAATGTGCTTCAATCAAGAATAAAAAGTGTGATTTCTACATAGATGAATCTCACTCTGACTGTCATAATGCAACACATACCTCTTTTACTTAAACCCGGACTCTTACAAAAATATTTTCATCCATAACACTCACAAGTTTCAATACTTGCAATAAAAGTGTGATTTCTACAAATCATGCCCTTTTTTTTTTAAATACATGGTTTTACTTCTATATAATCTTATAGCGTATTTACTTTTGCTTTTCGGTAATCTATAACTTTTTAAGCTTTATGGTTATATATGTTAATAGGGTTGATGGTATATCATCCATCAATGTTGCTGTATTTTATGGTTTTACATATGACTTTAATTCAACATTTCAAAACTAGCCTACAAATTAAACTTCTAACACTTTCTACAAATTGTGCCCCTTATATTTTCTTTTTTTATATACATAGATTTACTTCCGTATAAGACCTTCACCATACCTTACTGTACTAACAAATCCTTCATTTTTCTCTGCCACAAAGCGAAGTTTCCGGTTCCATCAAATTTGACAACATCAAATTTAGCAGATAAAGTTTCGGAGACCATTATAACAATGCTTTGATACCAATTTTGTGATGACCCAAAAAATATAAAATGTAATAATATTGTAATGACCTGCCTAATTTATCATATATTTTTTTTTTCACATAATAGTATGCCAATAATCATGATAACCATAAACATAATCCACCCAAACCCGTGGATACTGGGGGAATAAACCTATCATATATCACTGACATCCTAACAGTAGAAAACATACATCATATACATAACAAACCAACTGTCCAAATACAATACCAGAGTTTTACAAACATGTCCTATAAATATACACACATCTCAAAATGACCATAAAGTTCCCTAGGGGCACTACCCAAAAACCCATCTGACCCTAGCATAGCGACTTACCCTTCTGGTAGTGTAGATCGGGCGACCACTAACGCTGAGGAGTTTTATCCGCTCCTCTACCTGGATTCCCTGAAAGGTTTTAGAGTTAGGGTGAGACACCTCTCACTAAAGGAAATAAACTAATATCAATGTTTAGCAACATGAGTATTTTCATATGTCATAAGCATATACTGTATATAAATCGTATGTGTGAAAACTGTCTGATAATTTACTGAATAAACATATTTAAAAGTAACATACATGTCATGCTATATCTTTGTACGTGTGAATCATCTTATACAATTGTATAATACGTGAAATAAATCTCAGGATGGATAGCTAGTTGGTGTCATGTATTACCCCCATATGACTGGGTTGTGCGGTCCAAAGGCGAGATCTAATAATGGCTGACCGACCATGCTAGGTCAAAAACTCCGATCTGTAAGTACGATGGGTCTGCCCCACCTGGTCTCGACTGCTAGGGGAACATCTCCAAACTACACTGAAGCCACATCGACTGCCACCTTACCACACTCCGATCGCGGGGTTGCACTATCATAATCTGAATATATATAGTTACGGTACCGTGCTCCTAAAAACTGAACTACACTAAGTCATTTAGGTTCTGATATCATATACTATGTTTCATATGTTGAACATAACTATTTCATTATAATATCTGATATAATAATAATTTCATGAAAATAGCATATCATACATCACGGTCCTTGCGTTAGCATATCATATCATATAAATTATGGCCCTTGCGCCATTTCATATAAATTACGACCCTGGCACCGTATCATATAAATTATAGCCTTTGCACCAACATATCATAAATTACGGCCCTTGCGCCGTTGCATTATAATATATTTTAAACATTTTTATGTACTATTTTTAACAATTTCCTAAAATAGTGATAGCATACTTATTTTGAAAACATAGCATTTTGCCATTACATAAAATCATAAAATTCTATACCCATGCCACACAAAAGTAAATCATGTTCTATTCAAAAAATCTGCACTGAAATTATTTTCCCTCATTAAATGTATTAAAACAATCTCCTATTAACAATAGTAAATTTCCTAAACATAATTCTATGTCACTATAAAAAATAAGGTTATTAGTGACGGATCAAAACCGTCACTAATACTCACAAAACCGTCACTAATAGTATTAGTGATGGTTTTGTGAGTATTAGTGACGGTTTTGAATTAGTTGCTATATCTACCATTACTAATACTTATTAGTGACGAATTTTTCATACTGTCTCTAATAATAGAGTATTAGTGACGGATTAAAACCGTCACTAAAAACCTGAGCCCGTCACTATAAATTCTACATTGGTTCGATAAAAAATTGGCACTAAAGTCATAGTATTAGTGACGGTTTTAAATTCATCACTAATGCTTTATTATTAGTGACGGTTTGAAAATCGTCACTATTGCTCACAGACAACTATTAGGGACGATTTTCAAACCGTCACTAATAATATAGTATTAGTGACAAATGTGAGGAAAACCCCAGCTCAATTACTAAGCTGAGCCAAACTAGTCTCACTTGTAGGGTTTAGACTCCCCAGTTTAATTTCGAACTGAACCGAACCGGTCTCATTTATGGGATTGAGACTCCCCAATTCAATTAACGGGTTGAACCCAACCGTTATGCCTTACCAGGATGGCGCACCTAACTTTCCTAACCGGGTTTAAGTCAGTCTGAGACTTTCTTAACCGGGTCTAAGTCTATCCAGGACTCTTCACAGGGCGAGTCTCCCTCTTCAGGCCACGCCTGTAATACAAATATATTTAAGAGAATTTGCGTACAAAGAAATGCTTATAAACTAAGCAGGGATGTACAACATTAAAGTCTACTATGCACTCATATGATTTTGAAATGTAGCTCATGTAGTGTATTGGTTTTCTCTCAAAATATTTTTCAAGTAAAACTTGAGAGTTTGGAAAATGATTTTCTTTTCTAAAATGATCGACCTTTTCAAATTCAAATCATAAAGGTTACCAAGCAAAAATGAATATATGCTTTAGTCTTTTTTTTTTTGAAGCTTTTGAAGCCAATATATATATTAATGAATATATGCTCAAAACTTTTAAATAACCCAAAGAGTTTCTCCAAAAATATACTTCAAGATAAGTAGGAGAAACTAGGATTTTGCTGTCAAAATGATTGACCTTTATAAAATAAAAGGAGAAGCCTCTCAAGCAAGTATATATTAAATTGATATATGCTCAAGGCTCCCTCTTGTATAACCTAAAGAAATTCTCCAGTAAATGTATTTCAAGATAAGAGTAGGAGAATATTAGGGTTTTCTTCAAAATGATTGACCTTAGTAAATTAATCCCAAGAAGGCATTCAAGCAAAATATATAAGCAAGAATATTAGCCCAAGCCTTCAAGACATTATTCACAAGAAATTTCTTCAAAAAAATATTTTTCAAATAAAAAAATATGGGAGAAATTTAATCTTTGAAAACATGAAAAATAGAAAGGCCTTCACGCAATATACATATAGAGAATGTTATATGGTCAAGCCTCTTCAAATACAACCCCAAAAATACTTTCCCCAAAAATGGTTTTCAAAAGAAGAGAATAGGAGACATTTTAATCTTTGAAAATATATCACAAATGAAAGAAGAAGGCCATCAGGCAATATATATGTATATGATATATGCTCAAGCCTCTTCATATATAACCCCCAAGAATATTTTCTCCCAAAATGATTTTCAAATAAAATAAGAGTAGGAGAAAAATGAGAATTTAAAGAACAAATGGTGTATAAAAGTGTGGGAGAATCAAATAATGATAAACTAAATTAACAAAAGGATTCTCCAACCATTTTCAAGTGTTTTGGGGTTGTATTTATAGGCAAAAACCCCTTGTGACCGTTATATAGCCGTTGGGACCTTAAAATATATTTTTATTTTGAAAATTAACCATTTTTCGGCCATTGAGACACTTTCCTGAGAAGGTCGGTTGACCAAGCTAAAGGTACGATCGACCAAGGCTTGAAATCTGCGAGTTTCGGTCGACCGTAGTGAAGGTTCGGTTGACTGGCCTCGACTTTTCTGCACGTACACAATTCAGTGTTTTGATCATAACTTTTGCTATACAAATCTAAATTGGATGTTCTTGACATCAATAGAAAGGTAAGATAAAATTAAACAACTTTTATGTTGAACACATTTTAAGATAATGAGTTTTGGTTTGATAAAAATGCCCATAAATGAGACGGAAGAAACATGAAAGGAGTTTTTCTCTTACAAACACGTTTCAGTGTTTTGGTCATAACCTTTTCTGTGTTACACCAATTTGGACGTTCTTGGTATCAAACGCAAGCTATGGGAAAATTCCACAATTTTCATGTTGAACATGGTTTGAGATGAGATCTAATTGAGTGAGAAAATTGCTCATTTATAACATTCGGTCGATTGGCTGGTTGACCAACCCCTTTGAAAAATTTAGTTTTGGCTTTCTTTTAACTTTAAAACCATTTAAAAACCTTTGTATAAGTTAGAAATTTTATGAAAAGAGTTTTTCATATTATTTGGACGTCCTATGGTCAATCTAAGGTTAGGTAGAGTTTCAATTTTAAATCATGTAAGATGCATGCACATTCAACCCTAATTACTATTACAACCTAGAAAATAGATAAAGTGTTCGTGTCTTTTGCTCCTCAATGCTCCATGGAATATGTCGATTGGTGTTCTTCTCAGTGCTCTTTATAGCTTCCATTTTGCATTCATCACTTGTAATTACAGAAATATAAACCTGTTCACACTCAGTTACATAAGTGGGATACTATAGTTTGTCATTATCAAAACAAGGATTAGACTCAAAAAGTCAACAATCTCCCCCTTTTTGATAATGCAAACGCATGAGCAAATTGGGATTGCCTTATAAGGCTCCCCCTTACGATATGCATAAATTCAAAATGATATTCAAAAATGCTCAATCATAAACATGGAGACTTCACGAATTTTCAAGTTGATAGTTAAGTTCAGTGGTTCAATGTGCAGTTTATGTTTGAAGCTATTTTAACAAAATATTCAAGTTTGTGCATTTGTCATTTTTCATTTTGAATAACAAAAGGTAGAGAGATAAAAAAGGTTTATAATTTTTCTTAAGAAACATCTCCCCCTTTTGTCATCAGCAAAAGGGCTAAAACAAAATTTCTTTGAAAAGAATACTATTTAAAGTCCAAAGCCCTTAAAAACCTAAAAAAAAATCATGACACAAATGAATTTTTGAAGCTAAGTAGTACCTGTCATGATTGCTTTTAAGCTCATAGACAAGAAATAAGATTTAAAAATTATAAGATCATTCTTGCCAAAAAAAATTCCTTTCGAATATTACTAATAAGTTCTGGGGACAATGCTTGCTGAAAAAGAAACTTTAATTTAAAAACTCAAGAAAACATTATTAACCTGGTTTATCATTTAAGTACAAATCACAAAGTACAAGAAATATGCAACCATATAGATCCAAGGATATTAAATAAATTCAAGAAAGGGGATCATATGGCAAAACCTAAAACACTGTGGCAAACAAAATATTTTCATTGGTTATATTCAAATGAAGACATTACAATTAAGAACAAGCCACAATGAATTCAAAAACCAAATCTAAACTAGAAATATTGCGAGCACAACAGGATAGAAAAATAATTTCTAGGTGCTCCCCCTATCAGTTTGAATACGTGCTTAGATTCTTTTAACTACTTATACTGATATAATTCATGAAAAATCATTAAGAGTTCAAACAGTATAAGTATTAATTTTAGATTTTACTGGATAAGTGTTAGACAAATAAATTTCACCAGTAAAATATCCGTAAGCACACATGCGCTAAAAAATCAAACACTAATTCATGCATGGTGTTCATGTGTACCCGGAACAATCCATATCAAAGATATTCAGTAGAGACAAGATATGTTGTTCAAGGTGCCTAGAAAACCTTCAGACTCAAAAAATAGAAGCAATAGAAATAATGTGAGTCCATAGGTCAGGTGATTCTTATCCTTTTTCAAGGATGGGGCTTAACCTCCCCGGTATTGTCTCAAGCATACAAAAGTGCACTAACATTTAAGGATGGATTTCATTTAAACACACTCAATACATGTTCATCCTTCTAAATATTACTTAACATGCAGGAGATTATAGGCATTAAGTTCATTTTTCTTAAAAGTGGGGCTTAAACTCCCCCTTTATATTTATGTGCATACGTACTTGCATTAAGTTCAGGATGGTGGTCATTTAAGAGCATTCCTAAAAAATTCATCATTTCAAAATATTTTTAGCATGCAGCAAATATAGGCATTTAGCATATACTAGCATGGCATATTGCATTTTATTTTAACAACACGATAGTCAATCAAGATTGTACTCAAAGGTAATGTAATAGGGGATTAAAAAAATGACACAATTCAAAATTCACAATGAGTGTGTGTGAAATGAAAAAACCCCCTTGAGTCATGCAATTCTCCTAGTCTATGGATCATCATCAAAATATGGTATGTTCAATTTTAAGGATGATGCTTTACCATTTGGGTCTGAGTGAAAGTATATAACACAAAGAGTTAGACCAAATGGTGTCCATGAACTAGTCTCTCCTAGGACAACATAATGTGTACATGTCTTCAATTTATATAGCGGTTTGGATTTATACATGTACAACCTATTTAGTTATCTAGCATCCTAGGAAACAAGTATGAAGATTGTGCATGTTTTTTCAGTTTAGCATATGTCATTCAAAATTTAACATGCACAAGTGAATGGTTTAGTATGCACCTATAACTAAGGATGAACGATGATATTCATTTATGATTCACTCATCCTTTCAAAAACATTTTAGCATGCATTGTATTATTATCCTAGTACATGGTTTCATTTTTGGGAAAGATTCTATCAAAATTTCGGCAGCATTTCGTCTATAAATTGAACATTTTTCCTATTTTTACCAAGTACCTAAAACCTGATAAATTCACGCAATCAACAAATAATAATCCAATTTAAGCATGTGAGAACCTATTTCTACTACCAGCATGCAATTCTCATCAGCTGCATCCGTCATGCAGGAGACATTCTAGACTAAGCATGCAATCAGGTAGTTCAATCAATATATCAAATAAAATATAAACTATCCATACGAAGATGTACACATCAGGCAAGCGATGGATAGTGGCATTCAATACAAATAAGTTATCCATCAAATATAATTAAACTTAAATCGAAAGGTGGATATATGCATTTATTTAAAAACAAATTATCCATTCATGAGAAAATATGGTCATTTAAGTAAGAATGGACATAGGCATTCAGCTCTCTTTAGATCAAATTTAAACAATATCCATCCATCATAGAGAATATTCATTTTGCACAAATGGATATTTGCATTTAGCTCAACAAAAAGACATCCAAAAAGTATAAGCACTAAATTAAGATGTTTATTAGATGAATTTTAAATTTTCTGCTCCCCTTCCGTTATGCAGCTAAAAAGTTTTATATTCAGTTAAGTATCCAGCATAACTGATATTTTCAAATAGGACGATGAGCTTATAAATTTTTTTGAATATGATTAAGCGTTTAAGCTCCATGATAAGTTTAGGGTAGCATGATATATAAAACTATGATGGATTCCCTAAACCTCAATCTGTGTGATGGACAAAACATGCTATATTTAAGATTTTTCAAATTACAACACAAATATATATATAACATTACAAATATAATGACATTTTAAAATCAGTTTGTCCATTTGAATGAGATTTTATTTAAACATGCTTATGAAATTGGAATTAATGATTGGTAATTCTATATAAGCATGCTATAGCCAATATTATCAAGTAACATCCAATCAAAATGATTTATATAAATGTTAAGCTTAGATTAGATGAGACAATTAAAACTTACATGTTGGCTAGATTTCCTTAGGGTTCTTAGTATAACAATAGTGTATATTAAGGTTTAGAATTTTAAGCATTATACACTATTTAGGCATATAAAGTATTCTAACCCTATGTATAACAATTTCTAAAATCTTATGAGTATATAAAAATTTCTTTAGGATGTACCTCGTAAGACATCATGCTATTATCATAAAAGATTTATCATGATTCATACAAAGATTTAATACAAGATATATCATACAAATCATGACGTGAAATTAACACAAATATCATATGATTCACAGCAACAAACAAATTAAACACAACATATATCATGTGAATCATACTATGAGTTATTCAATATATTAGAAGGAGAATAGATATACCTTTAGGTTTTACACCTTCTTAATTGTTTAAGCTTGGAGCTGTGTCATCTCTCTTTCAGTTCCTTATACCTCTTATGATTCCCAAAAGACCTTAGCACTCAAAAGAATGAACTTACAAAGGCATTAGTGACTAAGGCACACAAAAAAATATGCATGGCACACATATGATATGGATTAAAACATATGTCATGCAAATATAATTCATTTTCAAAATTTAGGAAATTTGTAATTTGAAAACATTTTCAATGGGATATGATAAGCATAACAAACACGAATACTTTCCAAATCCACCAATCATTTGATTTTACAAACATATTTTCAGATTTAACACAGTAAAATCTATGCAATAAAACAGTGGAGGATTTGCGAAGCGCTGACCCTCAAAATTGGGATACACCGAAAAGTTAAGCCATTGCGATCTTTATGCATAAATGTTTTAGCCTTTTACAACAAGACTCTGATACCAATTGTTGGACTTGGTGTGATCCCAAGAGGGGTGGGGGGATGAATTGAGTTTTAAAAACTTTTTAGCTAATTTAAATGTTTCACCGATTCACCACAGTTCATATCCCATTCAACATATATATATATATATATATATATATATATGTGTGTGTGTGTGTGTGTGTGTGTGTGTGTGTGTGTATGTAAGTCGAGTTTAATAATAAAAGCAAACATACACGTGTGTAGTATCTTATTTAAATTAAATGTGTGCATAAGAATAATTTTGACATTAAATAAACATTCATACACATGCTGAAATTAAAGTGCAGGAATTTAAATAAGATATAGAGAGAACGGCATCAGATTTGTTATCGAGGTTTGGCCAAACCAGCCTACATCCCCGCCTTGGGCTTATCCCCAAGGATTCCACTATAACATGCTCACTTAACTGGGCGTAGCAAAAGCCTTTTACATCCTCTCCTTACGGGGTAAGGAAAACCCCAGTTCAATTACTAGGCTGAGCCAAACTAGTCTCACTTGTGGGACTTAAACTCCCCAGTTTAATTCCGGGCTGAATCAAACCGGTCTCATTTACGGGGCTGCAACTCCCCAGTTCAATTAACGGGCTGAACCAAACCATCACGCCTTACTAGGATGACGCATCTAGCTTTCCTAACAGGGTCTATGCCAGTCCGGGACTTTCTTAACCGGGTCTAAGTCTATCCGGGACTCTTCACAGGGTGAGTCTCCCTCTTCAAGCCACGCCTGGAATACAAATATATTTAATAAAATTTGCATACAAACAAATTCTTCTAAACTAAGAAGGGATGTACAACATTAAAGTCTAATATGCACTCTCATATGATTTTGAAATGAAGCTCATGTAGTGTATGGGTTTTCTCTCAAAATATTTTTCAAGTAAAACTTGAGAGTTTGGAAAATGATTTTCTTTTCTAAAATGATTGACCTTTTCAAATTCAAATCATAAAGGTTTCCAAGCAAAAATGAATATATGCTTTAACCTTTTTTTTTTTAAGAAGCTTTTGAAGCCAATATATATTAATGAATATATGCTCAAAACTCTTAAATAACCCAAAGAGTTTCTCCAAAAATATACTTTAAGATAAGTAGGAGAAACTAGGATTTTGCTATCAAAATGATTGACCTTTATAAAATAAAAGGAGAAGCCTCTCAAGCAAGTATATATTAAATTGATATATGCTCAAGGCTCCCTCTTGCATAACCCAAAGAAATTCTCCAATAAATGTATTTCAAGATAAGAGTAGGAGAATATTAGGGTTTTCTTTAAAATGATTGACCTTAGTAAATTAATCCCAAGAAGGCATTCAAGCAAAATATATGAGCAAGAATATTAGCCCAAGCCTTTAAGACATTATTCACAAGAAATTTCTTCAAAAAAATATTTTTTCAAATAAAAGAATACGGGAGAAATTTAATCTTTGAAAACATGAAAAATAGAAAGGCCTTCACGCAATATACATATAGAGAATGTTATATGCTCAAGCCTCTTCAAATATAACTCCAAAAATATTTTCCCCAAAAATGGTTTTCAAAAAAAGAGAATAGGAGACATTTTAATCTTTGAAAATATATCATAAATGAAAGAAGAAGGCCATCAAGCAATATATATGTATATGATATATGTTCAAGCTTCTTCACATAAAACTCCCAAGAATATTTTCTCTCAAAATGATTTTAAAATAAAAGAAGAGTAGGAGAAAAATGAGAATTTAAAGAACAAATGGGGTATAGAAGTGTGGGAGAATCAAATAATGATAAAGTAAATTAACAAAGGGATTCTCCAACCATTTTCAAGTGTTTTGGGGTTGTATTTATAGGCAAATCCCCCTTGTGACCGTTATATAGCCGTTGAGACCTTAAAATATATTTTTATTTTGAAAACTAGCAATTTTTTGGCCGTTGGGACACTTTCACGAGAAGGTCGGTTGACCAAGCTCAAGGTACAGTCGACCGAGGTTTGAAATCCTCGAGTTTCGGTCGACCGTAGCGAAGGTTCGGTCAACCGGCCTCGACTTTTCTGCACGGACACCTGTCAGTTGTTTGGCCATAACCTTTTCTATACAATTTTAAATTGGATGTTCTTGATATCAATAGAAAGGTAAGTGAAAATCCACAACTTTCATGTTGAACACATTTTAAAATAATGAGTTTTGGTTTGATAAAAATGCCCATCAATGAGATAGAAGAAACATGAAGGGAGTTTTTCTCTTACGAACACGTTTCAGTGTTTTGACCATAACTTTTTATATGTAACTCAAATTTGGACGTTCTTGGTATCAAACGCAAGCTGTGGAAAAATTCCACAATTTTCAAGTTGAATATGGTTTGAGATGAGATCTAATTGAGTGAGAAAATTGCTCATTTTTAACATTCGGTTGACTAGCCGGTTGATTGACCCCTTTGAAAAATTTAGTTTTGGCTTTCTTTTAACTTTAAAACCATTTAAAAACCTTTGTATAAGTTATACATTTTATGAAGAGAATTTTTCATATTATTTGGATGTCTTATGGCCAATCTAAGGTCAGGTAGAGCTTCAATTTTAAATCATGTAAGATGCATGCACATTCAACCCTGATTACTATTACCTTAGTTTTCCTGAACTATGCCCGCAGGGTCTCGAAATTACACCCGCAACGCTTACCCGAACCCTGAATCAAGAATCCTAATTCCATTAAATCAACCCTAAATAAAATATTATTTTAATATTTCCTAGACCCATAAATTTTAAATAAATAATTATACCCTCAAATATAAACAATTCACTTAATTCTCCAAATCCCACTCTAACTTTGGAATGGTGCCTAGGAAACCCAAATTGAAAATTTACTCCCGCCAAAATGACGACGATCGCGAATAGGACCCCATGGTGGTGCCCGATCGCCGATTTGACTAAAGATCTAAGGAGAAATTTAGAAAATAGGGAAATATTACTTTACCCTAGGAATGGTGCCTACGCCGCTTCTATGACAAATCCACTCCGGTATCGACTGAATATTATGTCGATAAATTGAGAAGAGTGGGAGAGGAGATGAGGAGAGTACACACACACACACACACACACACACACACACACACACAGAGACGTTCTCCAAGATTTGATATGAATATATATATATATATATATATATAAAACTTTTATTATTATAATATCATATACTTATATATTGATATGTATGTATATCATTTTAATTATTTAATAAATTCAATTCAACAATGCTTAATTTAATGAATTAATGCAATTTAAAAATAATTAATAGTTAATTATTATTATTATTATTATTATTATTATTATTATTATTATTTTCCACACTTCTATGCATATAATTTTCTGGGGCATTACATTATCCTCTCCTTATAAAAATTTCGTCATCGAAATTTGTTAAATACAATCCGAAGTAAAATCCATCGTTAACCTAACAAGTTTTGAGTTAATCCTTTAAACAACTCTATTAAAAATGGTAACTAATATAAATCGATGGATTATACATTCTCTCCTAATACACCTTGCTTTAGCACCAACACTCCACAACTTCAATTTTCATCTCCAATCTTTTAAAGATCTAACCCCATCATAACCTTGAAAGAATCAATAGATAATTATCTTTTGATTATGACGTGACTCAAAAATTTCGTATTAGTTGTCTAGAACCCACTTTTTTTGTTTAGCATATAACTAATGCTCTTATAATGTTTGAAAAATTAATCTCAAATATTGTTCATGCTCTTCTTGAGTCTTTGAATACTCCAAAAATCATCCAGAAAAATTACATTAAACTGATCCAGCTATGGTTGAATGACTTGATTCATTATATCTATGAAAATGCGAGGTGCATTGATAACCCCAATTGGTAACATCAGAAACTTATAGCGACCTTACTGTGTACTCAATTCTGTCTTTGGGATGTGTAATTCCCAAATCTTAATTAGTAATAATTTAATTGCAAATCAATCTTCAAAAATTTTGAGATTTATCAATTATTCCAATAATCCCCCAATACCTGGATGTCGATATCAATTCCTACTGTAACATAATTCAACTTCTAATGATTAATGCATAACCTCAAGGCCCCATTATGTCTCTTAGTGAATAACACAGGTGCAACCTATAATGATATACTAGGTCGAATAGATTCCTTGTTAAGGAAATCCTCTAGTTGCACCTTAAGTTGCCTTAGTTCAGTTGATGTCATTCTATAGGAAGCAATTGACATAGGCTCCGTTCCTAGTACCAAATCAATATTAAATTCAATCTCCTCTTGAAGGTAGACCTGATAAGTCATCTAGAAAGAATATCTAAAAATTCATCACCTATGGGTAAAGAAGTTTGGGATTCGTTAACTCGTATATCTCTTTCATTACTGCTACAAACCCCAGACATGTGCCCAAATTCACAAGCTCTCAAGATGTCAAATATGAGAGCTTGTTAGTTGGAAGGAAACCATCACTCCATTTGAATCTCCGAGTACTACTTCTTTTTGGAAATAATCAACTAGGTGTATGATCAATAAATAACCACCAATGATTAGCCTCATTTTAAACAAAGAACTTGCAATGATGACTCATACTCATCAAGGATCATACCTACTGAGACATCCCAGACCAGGATGTGTAATCATTAGTCTGTCAGATAAAATGTATAAAAGGCACTTCAAACTCTCATCATAACTTTGCAATTCATTTGAGTAAAAATTATATGAACCCCTAAATATTCCCTGAAATCCTAATCACCCAATTTATTTTCAATGCCAAACCAATGTATAGGCTTACACTTTTAAATCAAGGTAAGGTACCATTTTCCTACCAAATTGGTTCCTATATATTTTTTTTCTTACTTCAAATAGTTTTTAAAACTTAACTTCTAACCTATGCTGGCACCTATTGAATATCAAAACATAGCTGGAAAATATCCTTAATGAAAAACATGGATTGCAATTATAGCAAGTTTAAGTCCTGGTATACTGACTTCAAGCCAACCATAATCTTGCTCTAGTGATTGGAAAAATATGCAATAAACACGTGTCTTGGTTTTTTGGTATAAAATACAACACAAATGAAGTTGTTTAGTCAACTATGATCAGTGATTGAACATTTTCTAGCAGCATAAATCTTGTATGAAATGGACCAAGAAGGAAAAAGGGTGACATTCATTTGTACTAGAGAGTTGTGACTCACTCGAAAAATGAGTAGCTCGGAAGTTATCCCAAGTATAGGAGTTATGTCGTGTAATATTAAGCCCAAGGGGTAGATCGTCTCCTCAGGGAATGCGTTTTAATTTCAAAATTTACGTTCATCCAATCGAAAACAAAAAAGGTACTGAACTCGGTTCAGATTCGGGATTTTCAAAATTATGGAGACTTAATTTAACAAATTAAATACATACGCAAATTAAAGTCCTAAAACTAGCACGCACTAAATTAAATAACAATAATGGAAACCCTAGTTTACTTAAGGAGACACTAGAGCACATTAACTAAAAATGAAAACTTTAAACATGGAATTAAAAATACGCAACCATAATCACAATTTAAACACGAAACAAACAAAAATTTAACACATAAACGATAATAAAAAAAAAAAAAAACACGAGAAATCAAACCAGACTTAATTAAAAAGACTAAATTAAAACTCCAACTAATTAGATAAACAAACAAATAATTTTAACAAGAATTAAACACTTGACAATGTCCAATCTTAAAAAGAAATTTCAAATAACATAAAAAAAAAATAAACTAAACTTTATTCAGTATTTAAAGACTAAACAAAAATAAATAAAGTGTGAGAGAGAGAGAGAGAGAGAGAAAGAGAGATAAAGAGAAAAATAGAAAAAGAGAAAAATTGAAAGAGAGTCATGTATGCTGCTGTTGGTGTTGCCGTAGAGTTCCTGGTGTTGCTGTGGAGGCTTGGGTCCAGCTGGTGTGGCAGGAGAGAGGGTCAGCTACTGTTCTTTGGAGCATGGAGTAGAGGTGGCTGAACTGGATCTGTGCTTGCCGAGAGCAGGGGAGCGCTGCTGTGGAGGCTCGGTGAAGTGGCCGCAAGGACTGCTATGCAGAGGGCTGCCAGACTGCTGCTGTGGTGTGATGGGGGGCTCGGTTACTGCAATAGAGGGAGGCTTGAGGGCTAGTATTACTGGAGTTATGGAGTTCAGAGGAGAGATAGAACAGGGGAAGAGAAAGGTAAGAGAGTAGAGGACAAGGGAGAAAAGGATAAGAGAGAAAAGAGAGCAAGGAAAAAAAAATAAGGAAGGGGAAGAGAAGGAACAGAGAAGAAGAAGAAGAAGAAGAAGAGGAAGATGAAAAGGAAGAGGAAGAGAATGGTGCGGTTGGGGCAGCGCCCAACAGGAGAAAAGAAGGAGAATAGGAAATTTAAATAAAGGAGAGGGGAGGCTTGCCCTAGACCCACGACCCAGATGGCTCAACCTGACCCAAATTGAGCTAACCTGGCTTGCATGGCCGGGTCACATCACATATCCTTATATATATATTTTTTCATTTTTTTCATTCTCTGTTCATCACCAAATTTGACCCTTCTGGAGTCCGTTTCTTGTAAAACTCAAAACATGAAAGTTGTAGATAATATTTTCCTATTTCTCCATAAATTTGAATCGCCTTGATCAGAGCTCAGACGGAAAAGTTATGCATAAAATACGAATAGTTGTCAGTTTGATTCCCGAAAATTTTCCTGCGATAAAATATTACCAAAAATTCATAAATTGCACAATAAAACTCGAGAATGATAATTTTGGCACTTTATTAAAATGTTTTACAAATTTGGACATTATATTAAGAATATAAGCCGTAAAACCCGGGTTAAGATGTCCAATAATGCAGTTTTGACGCATAATCAAGTTGCTAATGGTAGAAGGATTATAGATTCTAAAGATGGCTTCAAAAGCCATAATCAACTGCTAGTAACTACAGAAGATTTCACATGAAGTTGTATACAAGCTAAATCCCAACCAGAGCCGATGTTTAAGTAGTTAAATTGGTGTCCCATTGCCAAGTAGGATTCACACGAATATAGAGAAAAAATAAAACTTTACGTCCTAGCATACATGGTTTTTCTTCTGGATAGCAGATTGTTAAAGATCCAAGTATCATTATGATTTTTCTTTTAGGTAAGTTGATAAAGATGATTCTGTTGGGTGTTATTTGATTCATAGAATCCTTTGGAAGACTTGGCAATGTGATGCTCATGACATCTTATTCTCAGGTTTGTTTTCAGCTTATGGTGACAATATCACTTCCCAGGGAATAAAGAATTTCCACAAAACATAGAAGTCAAATTGTTACCCACTTAGTATCTTACATTTTTATGGGCATCTTAATTTTAGGATTACATTGTCCTCACTATTTTGGCCGACTTATGGAAATATGAAAATATGTAGTCGATGCACACTCTCATCGACCCATCTTCCTTCCTCATAAACAATACTAGCGCTCCCTAGGGTGACACGCTAGGCCTAATAAACTCCTTTTTCTAATTGTTTCCGCAACTATTCTTTCATTTTTTTTTTCAGCTCTCCTGGTGCCATTCTATACGACGCCTTCGAAATCGGCGCTGTCCCTAGAACTAGATCAATAGCAAATTTTACCTCACATTCAGGAGGTAGTCCCAGCAAATCCTCGGGAAATATATTAGGAAAATCCCTCACTATGGGGATATCCTCAACCCTCAACTCCCCTTCTAATACTTCCTTCACATAGGCCACAAATCCCTGACAACCCTCCAACAACAACCTCCTTGCCTGTATGGCGTAGAACAACTGTGGTGGGGCTCGCACACATGGCCCCACAAATCTATACTCCTATCCTCTCGGAGGTCTGAACACTACCTCTTTCTGATAATAATTAATACTGGCCTAACTGACAGCTAGCCAATCCATTGCCAAGATTAAAATAAGCTAGTGGCTATAAAATACTACAAGACCAACAGACAATATACTTCCTTGAATATCTGCTGGACCATCCTTAAACACCCTTCTACATTTTACCATTGTTCCTATTGGTGTGGCTACAAATAATTTGATGTCTAACAATTAAGTTCCCATCTTAGACAGTCTGATATATTCGCAAGAAATAAACGAACACATTGCTTCTAAATCATATAAAACAATAACTTTAACTGAAATTATAACTTTATTACCTGTCACCATGTCTCCTACTGCCTTAGTATCTCCCGGCGTCAGTGCATAAACTTGCGCTAGAGTAGTATTCATCTGTTGTCTGCCTTGAGGTTCCTAATAGCCTCCTCTATATGGTTGAGGAGTAGCCGCTATCACTAGAGGTGCCTGACAGTTTCTCAAAATATGTCCAGGATGATAGCACCGATAACAGACAAAATCCCTCACTCGGCACTCACCCGGGTGTCTCCTGTAGCATCTGGGATAAAGAGGGGGCATCGGTCCATCTTTTATCACTTGACCTCCCATCCCCTGTCTCTAACCTCCTCTACTATCCTACCTCCTCCACAGCCCTCGGCTGAACCCTACCTGAAAATCTAGAGGCGCGGGCCTCTTCCTCTGACTTTGTGCCGTAGCACCTTTCTATAGGCCACTCTCAATCATTGTGGCTCTATCAACTATCTCCAAAAATTTTGGGTCTGGAAACCTCCAACCTGCTCATAAAATCCCTGAATTAGGCCCTCCCCAAACTTTCTTTCCTTCTTTCCTTATCTGGCACTAAGTGTGGGGCAAATCGGAACAACACGATAAATCTAGCTGCATGCTATTGTACCGTCATATGCCCCTGCGTCAAATACAAAACTCTGCCGCCTTCATATTTCTAATGGTAGCGGGCAAGTATCGCTCGAAGAACAACTTCATGAAGTGGCTCTAGGTCACCGTTATAGGCTTAGGTCTCTGCTCCTCTACCAGTCTCGCTGATCTCCACTAGCATTTGCTTTCCTAGTCAACTTGAATATAATAAAGGACACTTTTTGCTCCTCAATACAAGGGAACACTATCAACATGTCCTCCATATCCTGAACCCAATTCTCAACCACTAATGGGTCAGCCCCTCTAAAAAACGATGGGGGTTCATATGCATGAATTGTTCAATCGTGCAACTCCGTTCCCCTAAACTCCTAGTCATTTCTACCATCACCTGCTGGGTGATGCTATGTAATACCACTGATACACTTAACACACTCGGATCAAAAAATAACCTTCTATGACCATTCATTTTATCATACTCACTCCCAATTTAGGATTCAATCCTACCACTCAGAAACAAGAACCGGTGATAATATCCATGGTTTTCCTGAAATCGTCACCCCAAGAAAAAAATAGAAACAATCACGGAAGTTTTGCCTCTAGGCCGCAAGATAGAACCCCAAATTCCAAATCTCATCCTCTAAAAATAACTTATATTTCAATCTACCCATCTCATACTCTTATCAAAATCCATTCCTATACTTTGGTATTGTTTCCGCTGCACTCTAAAGTCTACAGAACCTAACAACCTTGACTCTGATACCAAACTGTAATGACTTTCTTAATTTACCATATTTTTTTTTCACATAATAGAATGCCAATAATCATGATAACCGTAAATATAATCCACCCGGGCCTGTGTGTTAGAATTGGTGTATTTCCAAGAGGAGGAGTGAATTGCAATTTTAAAATTTTCTCCTAGGTTGAACTAGATGTTAGTAGAATATTGCAACCTAGGGTCTTTCTATGCAGTTCCAAATACGCCAATAAATATAATATACGGAAATTTAAATCAAGCGCATCATTCACATAATAACATACACGTGCGGTAAATATAAAGTGAGAAAATATAAACAAATGCACGATATGTTATCGGGGTTCAGCCAACTGTGCCTACGTCCCCGCCTCTAACTCGCAAGCTCGAAGATTCCACTAATATCTCACTTAAGGGTGGAGCGGCACCGATTACAACCAGGTCAATTACCACAGGACTGACCTCAACCTTAACTAGGTTAATTAGCGTGGCTGACCTTAACCTACACACCTTAACAGGATGGCGCACCTAACTTTCCTAATCGGATCTAAGCCAATTCGGGACTATTCCAGGGCTAGTCTCCCTCTTCAGGCTCGTTCCTGGAATACAACAGATTCACTCAATAAATGAAATGGTACATTGATTGTGCTTTCGTGTAAAGCAAATATGTACCTAAATGCGCTCAGTTACAAACACCACAAGATGATTTAACATGTAAGCTCAGTGTGGTCTAGTTTTTCAAATCTCAGATATATATATATATATATTTACTATCAGTGTAATGAGTGCATGAGAGTATCAACCAGTATGATTTTTGTATCACAATATGTGTGTTGCAACGTCCCGGGAGCGCGTGTGCCCCGGGCGGCGAAATTAGAAATCAATTTTAATATTTTCATGGAAAAACATGGAATGTCGGAGTCGCCACTAACCTTTAGTGCGGTTAGAACACATGATTACTATCCCGTTAGGGGTAGAATCGGTCTACATTACCAGAGTTGGGGTCGGGAGTTCGGTTACGCGAGGGGAAGGTACGAGCACCCCCTACGCGCCCGTTCTTACGAACGGTACCTAATTAATTTGAAATTATCCCTAAGTTAATCTAATAATTCTTCAAATTACTCCTATTTTATGAATTTATAAATACATGTGAAAAATAAATAAATAAATAAATAAAATAATAAATAAATAAAGATAATATATACATATATAATCCCTCAGAGCTTAGGGTACGTGAAGCCCGAAGGCTGATACCCTAGCATTAAAATCATAGGGATTAAAAATCAAAAATACTTTATAAAATACGCTCCCAAATTTTAGAAATTTTATGGGTTTTCCTATGTATGAAAATACTAGTTTGGGAGGTTTTGGATAATAGATATAATAATTTAAACATAATAAATAAATAAATAAAGTAGTAATAAACTAGAATATTAGGATACCATAATACGTGCTAATCAACATATATAATAGAAGCTAAGATATCTAACATACCAATAATAGTAGAATATAAACATATCACATAGACTAAGATAATGAACATATCATAATATTAAAATACTACATGTACGTTATAAACAAAAATACTTAAACATACCATAATACATATAACCACGATAATAATAAATATCCACAAATAATATAATACGTAATAAATTACTATAATACTATATATACTAAACATACCATATTATAGCATGATACCAAAACACCAAATATACATTATTAACTAAAATACCAAACTTACCATAATGAATAATACCTTGTATATTAACATACTAAAAATATGATAATAATAATAATATATAATATTACCTAAAACGCTACATTACTAAATGTACACGGTCACCTAAAATACTAAATGTATAATGTTACTTAAAATTCTAAGTTGCTAAATGTAAATATCACTTATTCAAATAAATATTATAGCATTAAAAATTCCACAACAATATTATGAACATGACAAAATAATAATACAATCGTATACAAGAAATAAATAAATAATAATCAATAATGAACATAAATATATATGCAATAACAATATAAAGTAAATTAAATAAAACACTACTCAAAACCTTAATAACGTGAAATAGCCAAAACCCTGAAACAAAACAATAACCCAAAACCCTAAATGGTTGTATTATGAAAATAATGTAAATAATCAAGAATCCTAGATGTGCATAAATATTACAATCCTAAATAATAAACAAAATCCCTAAATATCATATGAAAAATAAACATGATAAATATCCTAAATACACTGAAAACCTAAATAATATCTACACAACAACATGATATACGAACCCCTTAGATATATATAACAATAATAAAAAATCCTATGATAGTATACCCACCATAATATATAATATACCACGAATATGTAACAATAACAAAACTATATATCATAAAAATACTGTATCCTAACCTATATTCATCATTAAATATGCATAGTTAGTGCCCTAAAATAAAAAATGAAAACAAACATGAATAAACATTATCACAGAAAGAAAATAATAATAATAATAATAATAACATTAGATATGTATATGTAAAACCTAAATAAAAATTCTTACACAAGAAAAAAAAAATCCTGAATAAAAATTGATGTCAGATATACCCAAGTAAATATTATCATAAAAGAAGAAAAATCCTGCAATAAGAAGAATAAAATCAATTAGTGTTTTCCATGCATAAACAAAAATAATTAAAGTTTAAATATGGACAAAAATTCTGCAACAAGAAGAATAAAATTAATTAATATTTACCATTATGAGATTAAAAAAAATGGACATTAAACACTAAACATATTATATTACTATATTTATTATCTAACAAGTAAAATAAAATAAATACATAATAAGAAAACTTAAAGTACACACAACATGTAAAAATTAAGAAAAACTTAAACTTTATGTGTGTGTGTGCAGATACAGCAGAGGGAGGCAGGGACTCACCGTGGGTGCTTAGAGGAGACTGCTGCAACTGGAGTTGATCGTAGCAGAGAACTCCAACCGTGCTGCTGGAGATGGTGTCTTCTCTGTTGGACTGTGTGACCGGAGAGTTCTGGGTATGCTGACTGTGGGTTGCTCTGGTGGTGGACCGTCGGCGACGGCGGTAGGGTGGCAGCCGGTGGCCGTGCTGCAGCAGGGGTCGTGGCTGGTGGTTTGCTGGGCGTGACTGTTAGAGCGATGGCGACACTGCTGGAGGCTGGGCGTGAGGACCGGAGCAACTGGTCGTGAGGATTGGCAGGGGAGTCTCTCGGGTGGTCTAGATTGCTGCAGGGAGGATCTGGAGCGGGAGATGATAACTGAGAGAGCCAAGGAGAGCAGGGAGGTCTTGCCGTGGCTGGAACAGGAAGAAGAAGAAGAAGAAGAAGAAGAAGAAGAAGAAGAAGAAGAAGAAGAAGACAGAGGTGAGGAACAGAGGCGGCTGCTGGGGGAGTGAAGGAGATGGGAGGATGTGAGAGTGGCAAGGAGATTTGCCGGAGAGAGAGAGAGCCAGAGAGAGAGACAGTGAGGTTTTTTTTTTTTGGTTGTTTTTCTTTTTGGCCTCTGCCGGTGCCCCCCGGCCGTGTTCGCAGTGCCCCCCCCCCCTCCTTTATAAAATTTTCAAACCTAAAAACTCCATCTTTTCTTTTCCTTTCCCATTTTTATTCTTTTCATACTTTTATGGTAACAATATATACTATTATAATGATAATAATAACGAAAATGGTAATAAAAATAAAATAATAATCATAGATAATAAAAATAATGGTGCAATAATAATAATAAATTAAATATAATAATAATTATTATAATTACAATAATAATAATAATAGTGGTAGAATAATAATAACAATAAGATTTGAAAATAAATAATAATAATAATAATAATAAAACATAATGATAATAAAAATATTAAAAATAATAATGATAACGAAATAATAATAATAGTAATAACAAAAATAAATAAATAATAATAAGAATAAGAATAATAATAATAATAATAAATAAAAATACTAACAAAAATAATAATAATAATAAAAATAATAATAATAAGCCACTTATAACACTATAGGAAAATAACAATAATATAATAATAGTAATGATAATAAATTACTTATATCAATATAGGAAAATAAATAATAGTAATAATAATAATAGATAAATAAATAAGAATAAAAAATGATAATGGTAAAGTAATAATAATAATAACAAAGTAATAAATATAATGAAAACTAATAATAATAATAATAATAATAATAATATTGGGCCTGGGTAAAAATGGGGTGTCTACAATGTGCTCAATCTAACAGCTCATACAAAGATACTAGCCAGACAATATATATGTATATTTCAATCAACAGATTTTCTCAGTTGTATGATGCTCAAGTAATATATATGTTTTGTTTGCAAAAAGAGTTTAATCTTTGTATTCAACGAATGATGTAAATCAATGAATATTGCAACAATGATTTTTGTCATACAAACAAATATCTCTTCAAAGATTTATCAAGATGAAACACACTAGATATTTGAAAGTGATTTGAAAAGAATTTTTGCAACCAAAATCAAATATAAACTTCTCAAGATATTGCAATGACGATGCAATACTCAGAAGCTCCAACGAAGTCTTTTTGGGAAAGACTTATTGATAAAGTCCCCTAAGAACGCTTGAGGGTGTGCTCTCAAATAAAATAATTTCACACAAACACATTCTTGAGAGAGCAATCCTTAAGGAACAACAACACTTAAACCACACTTATAAAAGTATTTGAGAAGTAAGATTTGGTAAGGATAAGTGTTGGAGACTCAAAGATGAGTATTATGGGTTTTGGGATTTTGAGAGAATTTCTCCCTAATCAAATATGCTAATCTTTTTAATTTTCCCAAATGAAGGGGTATATATAGACACCCCATGAATTATGACCGTTGGGGACAAGTCTGGTATTATTAGAAAAGATTAATGACCTTTTTATTATTTTAACCTTGTTTAAAAAATTAACCACAGTAAAAAAATTAGGGCAACCCGAGAGATTAGGTCGACCAGAACACTTTTGGTCGACCGAAGTTCATATGGCTCAGTCGACTAGGACATTTTTGAACTTGGGACTCGGTCGACCGAAAGTGCATGCCCGAGGTGATTTTTCAATTTTACTGAGGTTCGGTCGATCAGACTATTTTGAACTGAATGGTTTGGTAGGCCAGACAGTTGGGATTTCTCCTGAAGACCCTCGATCGACTAGGTAGTTGGTATTCAATTTTGGCTCGGTCAACCAAGTGGTCAAACTGTTGAGCTCAGGAGGTTTCGGTCGACCAGACTATTTTGAACTGAATGGTTCAGTAGACCAGACAGTTGGGATTTCTCTCGAGGACCCTTGATCGACTAGGTAGTTGGTATTCAATTTTGGCTCGGTCAATCAAGTGGTCAAATTGTTGACTTTAAGAGGTTTCGGTAGACCAGGGGATTTGAACTGCAATGGTTCGGTCGACCGGGACATTGGTCAACCGTTGCCCTGGACCTGGGGTCAGTCGACCGGGGTAAAATGAACTGCCAAGGTTGGTCGACTGAAAGTGCACAAAGTGTGCATTTCGGTCCTGTTATGATTCGCACAAACCTTATTCAAGTACCTAACATTGATAGGTGCAATGGTGAATGTCCTAGGGTCATTTTTGGGTTCTCTTGAAGACACCGAAAAAATTCGGTGTCGATCAACCTTTGGTGTTCCTTAAGGTCTGTCTAAGGTCATTTTCATTTTGAGCTTACGTATTAAGCCATGCAGGTAATACATGCAATTATTACAATCAAAGCCCTATTTACTATTACAGACCTTTTCTACTTAAATATTACAGGCCTGAATATAATTTACAACAAATAAATTATATCTAGGGTCTTCAGGGTCTTCGTTTTCCTCCTGGTCTCCGAATGCCATCCTAGGATATTACCAAGATAAACCTGCACATCAAATCGGTAGTCATTAAATACTTGAGTATTTGTCATAATCAAAATAGGGTATGACCCATAGGGTTTACACCGTGGGTATTGGGGAATAAACTTGTCATGTATCACTGACACTCTAGCAGTGGAAAACATACATCATATACATAAGAAACCAACCGTAGAAATACAATACCAGAGTTTTACAAGCCCGTCCTATAAATATACACACATCTCAAAATGATCATAAAGTTCCCTAGGGTCACTATCCAGAAACCCATCTGACCTTAGCATAGCGACTTACCCTTTTGGAAGGGTAGATCAGGCGACCACTAACACTGCGGAGCTCTATCCGCCCCTCTACCTAGATTCCCTGAAATGTTTTAGAGTTGGGGTGAGACACCTCTCAGTAAGGGAAATAAACTAATATCAGTGTACGACAATATGGGTATTTTCATGTGTCATAAGCATATATTGTATATAAATCATATCTGTGAAAATTGTCTGATAATTTACTAAATAAATATATTTAAAAGTAACATACATGTCATGCTATATCTCTGTACGTGTAAATCATCTTATACAGTTGTATAATACGTGAAATAAATCTCAGGATGGATAGTTAGCTAGTGTCATGTATTACCCCCATATGACTGGGTTGTGTGGCCTGAAGGCGGGACCTAGCAATGACTGGCTTACCATGCTAAATCAAAAACTATGTTTTGTAAGTATGATGAGTTTGCCCCACCTAGTCCAAACTCCCAGGGGAACATCTCCAAAATATACTGAAGCCAAATTGACTGCCACCTTACCAAACTCTAATCGTGTGGTTGCACTATCATAATCTGAATATATATAGCTATGGTACCGTGCTTCTGAAAACAACTAAGCCATCTAGGTTATGATATCATATACTATGTTTCATATGTTGAACATAACTATTTCATTATAATATCTGAAATAATAATAATTTCATGAAAATAGCATATCATACATCACGACCCTTGCGCCGGCATATAATATCATATAAATTATGGCCCTTGCGCCATTTCATATAAATTACGTCCCTTGTGCCAACATATCATAAATTACGGCCCTTATGCCATTGCATTATAATATACTTTAAACATATTTTTGTACTGTTTTTAACAATTTCCTAAAATAGTGATAGCATACTTATTCTGAAAATATAGCATTTTGCTATCACATAAAATCATAAAATTCTATACCCATGCCACACAAAAGTAAATCATGTTTTACTCATAAAATCTGCATTGAAATCATTTTCCTTGATTAAATGTATTAAAACAATCTCCTATTAATAGAAGTAAATTTTCCAAACATAATTCTATGTTATACACAATTTTCTGGAATAAAATGCTGTAAAATTGTAAATATTTTCATGAAAAATACGAACATAATTTATTCCCTTACCTGGCTTACTGACATGCCCACAAAGTTCAATCCTCAGCCCGTGGCATTTCCAACACAAAGTCTACAATTTCCATTTCCCCAGAAATTTCAACAACATTCCAACATAATTTCCATTAAAAATTTCCTAGGCTCCCAATAATCTAAATAAATTATTAAACTCCAAAATAATCAAATTATCTTCGTTTTCCTGAACTATGCCTATAGGGTTCCAAAATTACACCCGCGACACTTACCCAAGCTCTGAATCAATAATCCTAATTCCACTAAATCAACCCTAAATAAAATATTATTTTAATATTTCATACACCCAAAATTTTCAAATAAATAGTTATACCCTCAAATATAACCAATTTACTTAATTCTCCAAATCCCACTCTCGCTTTGGAATGATGCCTAAGAAACCCAAATTGAAAATTTACTCCAACTAAAATGACAACGATTGCGGCTAGGACCCCGTGGTAGTGCTCGATTGTCGATTTGACTAAAGATCTAAAAAGAATTTGAGAAAATAGAGAATGATTACCTTACCCCAGGAATGGTGCCTACACCGCTCCTATGACAAATCCGCTCTAGTAGAAATGTCGGTGGCGGAACTAGGAACCTAACGTTATTTTTGATTTTTTGATTAACCGAATATTTATCAAGAATTTGAGAAGAGTGGGAGAGGAGATGAGGAGAGTACAAACACACACACACACACACACACACACACACACACACATAGAGAGAGAGAGAGAGAGAGAGAGAGAGAGAGAGAGAGAGAGAGAGAGAGAGAGAGAGAGAGAGAGAGAGAAAGAGAGACGTTCTGCTCCTGAGGAAGATTTGATATGAATATATATATAACTTTTATTATTATAATATCATATACTTATATATATAGGTATGTATGTATATTTGTTGCTAGGAAAAAATCGGTGACGACCAATAGGGGTGCTCCCAGATCTCTAGTGGCCTGAAAAGGATAGAAAACAGAAAGGCTTGGAGGACTCGGGGTGTACTTCGGGGGATCACTTTGATGCTTGAGTAAGAGGGATGCTCTAGAGAGGCTGAATGCAACAGTAGAATAGATTGAATGACTTACCTTGATCTCTTCTCTAGATCCCTTCTTATAGGGGTTCGAGTTGACCCTTAGTTGATTCGTCTTTATTGCGTGGGGGCGTGAATCGCTCCCAGCTCATAAAGTGTTTGCGTCCATCACTCGGCTAGTTAAGTCATTGGCGTGGATCTCTCCTCCTCTTTATTGGGTTGTAGCTGATTGCTCGTTAGAATGTTTGACCCGGAGGAGGCGCGGGCTAGGTGTTGACCTACTCTTATAGGCTAGACTATTTTGGGTGTATCCATTGTCCCCCCCTCGGTTTCAAATTTCTGGATGGAATTTTGAACAATTGCTGTGTATGCACTTTCTTTCCAGGATATGTAATGTTCCCTCTTCTTCTTCTTCTTCTTCTTTTTCTTCTTCTTCTTCTTCTTCTTCTTCTTCTTCTTTTTCTTCTTTTTCTTCTTCTTCCCCCTTTTTCCTTTTTTATTTTTAGTTTTATTTTTTTTACGTTCCGAGCTGATATTCCGAGCTGTTTCGTGGAGGACTTTTACTGAGCTATTCCGAGCTGGGCAAACTTTGCTGTGCTGATGTTCCGAGTTGATATTCCAAGCTGCTCCGTGGGGACATTTTTTCCGAACTGATATTTCGAGTTGCTCCATGGAGCATTTTTCCCAAGCTGATATTCTGAGCTGCTACGTGGAGGACTTTTACCAAGCTGTTCTGAGCTAGGTAGGATTTGCCAAGTTAATATTCTGAGTTTATATTCTGAGCTGCTCCGTGAGGTTTTTTTCCGAACTAACTCGAGCTGGGCAGGATTTTCCGAGCTGATGTTTCGAGCTGCTCCATGGGGCATTTTTTCTGAACTGATATTCTGAGTTGCTCCATGGAGCATTTTTCCTGAGCTGCTATTTCAAGCGGCTTCGTGGAGGACTTTTACCGAGCTATTACGAGTTGGGCGGAAATTGCCGAGCTGATGTTCCGAGCTGCTTAGTGGGGAATTTTTTCGAATTGACTCAGGCTGGGCAGAATTTGCCTAACTGGTGTTCCGAGCTGATATTGCGAGCAACTCAGTGGGGCATTTTTTCGAACTAAATCGGGCTAGGCAAAATTTGCCGAGCCAGTGTTCCGAGCTGCTTCGGGGGGGCATTTTTTTTGAACTGATATTTCGAGTTGCTCCTTGGAGCATTTTTCCTGAGCTGTATAGAGTTGAGGTAGAATTTGCCGAGCTGATGTTCCGAGTTGATATTCCGAGCTGCTCTATGGGGCATTTTTCCGAACTGACTTAGACTGGGTAGAATTTGCCGAGCTAATGTTCCAAGATGCTCCGTGGGGCATTTTTTCCAAACTGATATTCTGAGCTACTCCTTGGAGCATTTTTCCTGAGCTGGCTTGGGCTGGGCAAAATTTTTTGAGCTTATTATTGGGCTGTCTTTGGCCTCACGAGTTGTGCTCGTTAGTTGGGCCCTTTTCGCCTAATAAGTCATGCTCATTTGCTGGGCTGTCTTTGGCCTCACGAGTCATGCTCGTTAATTGGGCATGTTTCTCCTAATGAGTCGTGCTCATTTGCTGGGCTGCCTTTGGCCTTACGAGTCGTGCTCATCAACTGGGCCTGTTTTCGCCTTATGTGTTGTGCTCATTTGCTGGGCTGTCTTTGGCCTCACGAGTCGTACTCGTCAATTGGGCCTGTTGGGATGTCCTCATTTATGAGGGGTTTCAATGTAACCCTTTTTCCGAGGCATCGCCACTGTCCTTTCGAGGTATCGTCTATCCTGCAGAGGTGTAATAAATGCATGTTTAAATGTGCATTACAGTGAGGAGCACTCGTTGCGACCTCACCCCCTCCGATTTGCAAAATGTTCGTTACTTTTTTGGCATCCCCCAGAGCATTTCTGTTAGGTTGCCCTCTATTTCAGAATTAGCCCTTGATCCGGGCTCCGAGGAGCTCTGCCTGCATACGGATTACTTGGACCTAGGTCTCAAGCTCCCCTTTCCCCCCTTTATCTTTAATGTATTGCGTTTTTATCGAATTGCGCCCTCCCAATTGGTTCCGAACTCCCACCTTTTGTTCACCTGTTTTCCATCCTCTTGCTTCGTCTTGGCTATCAGCCTACAGTTCTTTTCTTTAGGAGTTGCTTCCAAATGCGAACACACTCTGTAGAGAAGGAACTGTATTATTTCAACTCTTTACCAGGTTATAAGCTTTTTACGCAGGGCAGCTCTTCCATACATAATTGGAAGTCCCGGTACTTCTTTGCCTCGAGAAAGTTGAACTATATAGGCTCTCTTGTCTGGTTTACTCCTCTGGATGGTAATGTTTTCTATACCTATCCATCTTTTCATGTAGGGCTACGTGTAGGTTATTCGCTGATCCACTTGTTTCCCTTTCATCCCTTTTTTTTTTGTAGTTCGGGTGCGCCATCTTCTTTCGAGGCTTTCCCCCGAAGAGCAGGCCATCTTGAAAGAGCTACAAGCCCTTGGCAAACAGGGGATCGTCCCTCATGAGGAGCTGCTCTAGGCGTGTGTCCTCGTGCAGTGGGGGATCAGCCCCGTTTCCCCAAGTCTTACCTTGCCTTTGATTTCTATATATGTTTTCGGATATTCCTGCTATTGTTGGCGTTTTTATATATTTTTTTCTGTCTTTGTAGATATGGACTTTAATAGATATGAATCTCTTATGGGGGAAGCTAAGAAGCAGAGGGCGAGTAGGAGCAGGAAGAAGAGAAGGGAGCTTGAGGGAGAATCATCTCAAAGGGACGCACCTGTTGTCGGTTCGTATTTGACACCGTGAAAACCTATCGATTAGGGTTCAGGAGGTGACGGGAACAAGTGGGAACTAAGCTCCCAGATCTCCCTTTGGAGGGCATTTGTTCGCATGGTTATGGAGATGAGAGTCCTGACTCTGCGGAGGACGAAGAGGAAGAGGGGGAAGAGGAGGAGGTAGGAGAAGGGAGCAAAGCGAGCTAGAACGCCGCTAAAATTTTATTTGTAGCTCTATTAGACTTATTGAAGTAGTACAACTGATATTTTTGAGAATTTATTACTACGTTGTATGAAACACTTTATGAATAATACTTTTTCAACATATTAGAGTTCCATGTATAATGAATTTTCTTCTCCTTATCTCCTCCAATTTGTATGTCCCCGGTTTGATCTATGCTGCAACTCAGTATGGACCTTCCCAGTTTGGCTTTAGCTTGTGCAAGCTTGACTCTTGTGGGCTAATTCGATTCTTTCTGAGGACCAAGTCTCCGGGCCGGAAGTTGCACACTCTTACTCGATGGTTGTAGTATCTTGCCACCCTTTGTTGGTAAGCGATGATTTTTATCCCGGTCTAATCCTGTCTCTCCTCTAGCAAGTCTATTTCTGCCCTGAGCTCTTTTTTGTTGTCCTACTCGTTGAAGTATTGCCTCCGCCAAGAGGGAATACCCACATCTGCCGGGATGACAGCTTCTACCCCAAAGGCTAGAATGAATGGGGTTTCCCCTGTCGCGGCACGCTGGGTTGTGTGGTATGCCTAGATGATGGAGGGCAGCTTTTCTACCCATCTTTCCTTCATAGATTCGAGCCTTGTCCTTAGTCCGTATAGTATGGTACGATTCATGTTTTTAACCTGTCTATTGCTTTGGGGGTGTGCTACTGACGCGAAGAGTAGTTTGATGGATAAGTCCAAGCAGAATTTTTTGAAGCGCTCATTATCGAACTGTCTCCCATGATCGGTAATTATGGCCCACGAAATTCCAAACCGACATACCACCGATGTCCAAATGAATCGGGTGATGTTTCACTCAGTTATGTGGGCTAATGCTTCGACTTCTACCCACTTAGTGAAGTAATCGATCATTACCAACAAGAATTTCCTTTGTCCGGTTGCTGTAGGCAGAGGTCCCAAGATATCTATCCCTCACTGGGCAAAGGTGCAGGGGTTAGACAGAGGGGAGAGCGGATTGGAGGGTGCGTGTGGTATTCCTCCGTAGAACTAGTAGCTATCACATCGTTTAACGAGCTCGATTGTGTCCTTTCTCATCGTTGGCCAATAAAACCCTTGTCGTAGGGCCTTGTGAGCTAGAGCCCTGCTAGCTAGATGGTTTCCACGTATTCCTTCGTGGATTTCTCTCAGGATATAGTTTCCTTCTTCTCTACTCAGGCAATAGAGGTACGACAACGACAAAGATCGTCTGTATAGCTCCAATCAGTGTGTATCTCACTGCTTTCCTTCTCAATTTAAGGGATTCCTTGTTATCCCCTGATATGGACCCGTTGTGGAGGTAATGCAATAAAGGCGCCCTCCAATCTCCATCTTTGACTTCAGAATGTAGTGAGTTGATTCCGCACTCCTCGTATGAGGGTTTCGCGATTCGCTCTAGGTAAATTACATCCCTCCATTCTGAACTAGTTGCCGAGGCCAATTTCGCTAGCGCATCAGCCTTTGTATTCTTGGCTCTTGGCATGCACTCTATGTAGAAGTGTATAAAGGCTTTTGCGTATTCTTGGGCCTTGTCCAGGTACTTTTTCATCTTCTAATCCCTAGCTTCAAATTCTCCTTTCAACTGCTCTACTACCGACTGGGAATCACTTGACACTTGATCTGTGCTACCCCTAATGCTTCTGCTAGTCGAAGACCTGCTAATAGAGCTTCGCACTCGGCATTGTTGTTCGTTGTTGAGAATTCCAATTTTAGTACGTACAGAGTCTCGGTACCATCTGGTGCCGCAAGGATAAATATTGTGCCTCCTTCGGCTGCGTTTGATGACTCGTCTACATGCAGCGCCCATACGTCTGACCTTCCCATTAATTCAGGGGGTCTTTCTGCAGCGAAATCGGCGAGCATCTGGTCCTTGACTGTAGGCCTTGGCAAGTATTGTATGTCGAACTCGCCCAGTTCAATGGACCACTTCGTTATCCTCCCCAAACTTTCTGGTCATTGGAGAATCTGTCTCAGCGGTAGGTTTGTCAACGTAGTTATCTTATGCGCCTGAAAGTATGGCCGTAATTTCTGTGTAGCACAGATGATGGAGAATGCTGCCTTTTTAGTCATGCTGTAATTCCTTCTGCTCCCCTCAACACCTTGCTAGTGTAATATATGGGTTGATGCTGCCGGCCTTCTTCTCGAACTAAAACTGAGCTAATCGCGTTTGTCATGGTGGCTATGTACAAGTATAATTCTTCTCCATTCTCTACCTTTTTCAATAGGGGTGGGGAGCTGAGGTACTCTTTAAGCTGTTCGAAGGCGCTGTTCTGTTCCTCCCCCCATTCGAATCCTCCTCTCTTCCTCAACGCTTTGAAGAAGGGTAAGCATTTGTCCCCTTAGTAGGAGACAAACCTGCTGAGGGAGGCTATCCTCCCTGTTAAGACTTGGATCTCCTTTTTCGTCCATGGGTCCTTTATTTCTAGTAGTGCTCTTATTTTTTCTGGGTTGGCCTTTATGCCTCAGTGTGTCACCATGAAACCAAGGAACTTTCCTGCGGAATTGCCAAATATGCATTTTGATGGGTTTAGCTTCGTGTTGTATCTGCGTAAGAGTTCAAACGTCTCTCTCAGGTCTTCGCAATGCTTTTCCGCTTTCAAACTTTTTACCAGCATGTCGTCTATGTATGCCTCCATAGTTTTACCGAGCTGACCTTTAAATATCTTGTTCACCAACCTCTGGCACGTGGGTCTCACATTTTTTAATCTGAAGGGCATCACTCGATAACAGTACAACCCCCTTTCAGTGATGAAAGACGTTTTCTCTTCGTCAGGCTAGTGTAGGGGGATTTGGTTATATCTCGAGTATGCATCCATAAAGCTGAGAAGCTCATGCCCAACAGTTAAATCTACCATCTAATCGATTCAGGGGAGAGGGAAGCTGTCCTTCGGGAACGCCTTATTCAGATCTGTGAAATCTATGCAGGTGCGCCATTTTCCATTAGGCTTCGTTACTAGGACCATCGCGAAACTCCTTTTCTTCTGCTTCACAAGTCGGTGGTTGGGGTCCACCTGCAACCTATGCTCTATGATGGTAGGATCAATACCCGACATATCATCAGCACACCAAGCGAATACGTCCAAGAATTCGTTTAGCAGCTGGCTTAGCTCTGCTCTCAGGGTTTCAAGCAGGTGACTCCCTATCTGCACGGATCTCTCCTAGTGGCCAAGTAGGGGTATGCGGGCAATATCTTCATCTACCGTGTTGATTTGAGGATATTCTCCCCTTACCTCCAGATCTTCCACGGTTAGGGTTTCTCTTGCCTCCATTTTTCTTTTTAGGGCCATAACGTAGCATTTCCTATCCCGTGCGGTGTAGGGAATTTCATCTTGAGGTGGTATGTTGACGTGATGGCTCAAACTACATTAAGAAAAGGGCGGCCCAATATGATATTGTATACCAGGGGTCGATCCACCACTAAGAACTCTGTCAATGAAGTAACTAGCTGTGGGGTCGTCCCCACGGTTACAGGTAGCGTGATTGTCCCTACGGGATGAACCACATCTCCACCAAACCCAACTAGGGGGGTTGCGATTGGCTTGAGTCTTTCCTTTCCAATTTTCATCCCTTCTAGCATAAACCAGAACATGATGTTTGCCGAGCTCCCATTATCTATTAATATGCGCCTGACTTTGTAATTCGCCACCAACAAGGAGAGTACCAATGCGTCATCATATGGTTGCTGTACCTCTTCTTCATCTCAGATGTTGAAGATGATATCTTCACCTTGTCTGTTACTTTTTCTATTTGGTTCCCATTTTTTTCCATAAGGAGCATCTATTTAGCGTAACTTTTGCGAGCACCTCCGCTGTCTCCTCCACTAGCAGATCCTCTGAAGATCACTGCAATTTCCCCTATGACTTGTTCTTCCTTGTCGTTGGGTCTCTTTTGCTTGCGAGGTTCCCTCGGTGGATCTTCTTTTTTGATAAACCTTGATAGGTATCCCCTTTTTATTAGGGCTTCAATTTTGTTTCTCAGCTGAATGCACTCCTTTGTGTCGTGCCTGTGATCCTTGTGGAACTGGCAAAATTTAGACATGTTCCATTTATGCAGGGGAGTTCGCATGGGTTCGGTCCATGAGACATAATCTTTCTTTCTTATCTGCATTGGTAATTTAGAACACCGTATATTCAGGGGTGTATAGGTGGAGAACTTACTGGATTGCCGTCTCGTGCTAGGGCTAGCAAGCAGCGTTGCGTTCTCATGCCTTTTTGCAGACCTAGAAGATTTGCCTATCTCCAAGCTATTCCCTTTCCTCTTCAACTCAATGCGGCTTCCCCTAGTGTCCATCATCTCTTCCAAGTTGATGTACTTTTGCGCTCGGGCCATTAACTCTCCCATATCAATCGGTGGGTTTTTCCCTAGCGAGTATAGGAAACTTCTAGGTTGGAGAGCTGTGGTCAGGGCTGCCAACGCCACTCCCATGTCTAGATTGCGGACCTCCAGGGTTGCGGTGTTGAAGCGATGCATAAATTTCATTAATGTCTCCCTCTCTCCCTGGACCATGCTCATTAGGTGAGCTGTTGTTTTGACAATCCTCTGACTGTTGAGGAAATGGCTGGTGAACAATTGTTCCATCTCTAAGAAGGAGCCGATTGATCTGAGTCGTAGGGTTCGATACCAATCTCTGGCGCTACCCTTGAGGGTTGCTACAAAGGCTCGGCACATAATGTGTTGGCCTAATAAGGCTTACAATTCTTATTTTGATGATAACAAATCTAATGATATGTTTAATATGTTTCAAGTAAAAGTTTTTAGGGAAATAACAGAGCTCAAGTGCATAAGAAAGTTCAATGGATTACAAAGAGCATGAAGAACAAAGTCATATTGTGAAAAGCTCAAAGGAAAGCATGAAACTACAAAGATGATGGAAGAACAAGCTTGAAGACTAAATTATACTTTTAAGGATATTTTAAAATGTAAGTACTTCAAAGTAAATTTCAAGTATAAAGTAATTTGACGCTCAATAGAAAGTCAAAAATATGTCTTTAAACATATACCCTATAAAATAATTTTCAAATCAATAAAAAGAAAGGGTTTCAGAAAAGAAAAATTTTTTTTACTGAAAGGCCAGGCGACTGCTATGATGAGGCAGGCGACTGCCAAATTAAAATAGAAATCTTTTTAAAAGTCAGTAACTAGACAGGCAACTGCCTAAACTGACAAGCGCCTGTGTGAACAAACCAGGCGACTGCCTTGGTTTTGGCAGGCGACTGCCTGCATTCTGTGTTGAGAGTTGCTTTGTGACAGGCGACTGCCACTCGAACGTTTGCAATAAATTTCTCAACGAAAAGATTTTTTGAACCACATTTTTGAATACATTTATTTCAAAATATTTGAAAATGAATTTTAGAAATATTTGGGAGTAATGGATGATTTCTAAAGCCTCTATAAATAGTCTTAATCTCAAAGAAAAAAAAAAAAAAATGAGAGAATGAACTTTGATGAAATATTCAAAAGAATTTTGAAATTGAGAAATCTTCTAAAGCTTTCAGATCTAGTGTTTTTCAACAACTTTTTTGATCCATAGATATTCAAAGACTTTTAGATCAAAGTAAGTTTTTTTTAAGAAAGGTTTTAGATAAACCGATCTTCAAGTATTCAAAATTTTGTTTTCAAAGGATCTAAAATTCTTTCAAGGTTAAATCGCTGATCTGAAATTGTTTTTTTTTGAAGCAAAGTCTTCCAACAATCAGAATCTTTCATTTTCTTTTGAATACTATTTGGTAATTCATACTAAATATTGAGCTTGAAATTTCTTATGTTTGAATTACTTTGAGGTATAAAGTGAGCTGATTGTTGTACTAATTCACACTATTGTGAGAGTTTTCTTCTATACACAAATACCTTTATTATCTTTCTTAAACGATTTAGAGTTGTTGAATCGTTGAGCCAAATAAGGGGTTATTATTTGGAGAGGCGGGCTTTAGTCTAATAGAAGGAGTGTGTTTTAAATTGGTATTGTTCGACCAGGTAACGGAATTGATATAGTGGAATCCTTTGGTATTTTTGCCAAAGGCGAGGACGTAGGCTGTATTGAAACCAAACCTCGTAAAAACTCTTATCTCTTTCTCTCTGATTTACTTTACATTCCTTACTAGCTATTGTTATATGATTTATATGTGCAGGTTGTAGGTTCTAAATTGAGAAAGAAACAAAAAGTATTTGATATTTAGAAAGTATGCTTTGATTAATCGTTTGCGGAAACCCAAGAAGGGAGTACGTTGATTAATCTGCGGAAATCTTGATCGAGTAGAGTGTATGCTAAAAGTTTACAGGGAAATCAACAAAAGCTTTTACATTTTGATTGAGTGGTTGAATTATCATGATTTCATTGATTGACTTGTAAATTTAAATTTCAATATTCTTGAGTGTGGTTATCATTCATATATATCTTGTTTTCTAGGTTGTTAAAATCAAAAGTCTATAAATCATTAAAATTATAAAAAGAATCCAATTCACCCCCCCTCTTGGGAAGTTATTCCTCATTTCAATTGGTATCAGAGTCTAGTTATAGAAATTCTTAACAAGAATCAATAAAAAATAAAATGGCAAACATTGGTGTAGCACCTTTTGGTGAAGGACAATCCTCAACTCGTCCACCAATTTTTTGTGGACACAATTACACTTTTTGGAAAAAGAGAATGGAAATATATCTCTAACACATGGATTGGAAAGCTTGGGAAGTTGTCATGGATGGAAACCTTATTCCCTCTAAGTTAGTTGATGGAAAACATATTCCAAAAGAAAAGAAAGACATGACTGACTCAGATTATAAAATGCTTCAAATAAATGCAAGTGCTATAAACGCGTTATATTGTGCACTAGATGCAAATGAGTTTAATCAAGTCATGGCCTGCAAAATAGCTAAGGAGATTTGGGATAAACTAGAGGTAACTTATAAAGGAACGGTTGATGTTAGAGACAATAGGATAGACATGCTGATAAGTGAATATGAAGCTTTCAAAATGAATTCTGAAGAAACAATATCAAGCATGTATACCAGATTTACTCACATAATAAATTCTCTAAGTGCTTTAGGAAAAACCTATACTACATATGAAATGATCAGGAAAATTCTAAGAGGTCTACCTCCTCTTTGGGAACCAAAGGCCACAGCCATCATAGAAGGTAGAAATCTTAAGACTACTTCTTTGGATGAACTTATAGGCTCACTCCTTACATATGAAATGGCACTGAAAGAAAGGAATCCTGAACCAAAGCATAAAAAATCCATAGCTCTAAAAGCATCTAGCCATAATTCTAGTGAAGAAGAAAGTGAAACAAGTGATCTAGATCAAGATGAATTGACATTCATTACTAAAAGATTAGGAAAATTCTATAGAAGAAATAAAAGGTTTCCTAGAAAATTCTATAAAAAGAAAATTGAAAAAAGAGATACAAGTAGGAAAGAAAATAAAAGTAAGAATGGACCAATCTGTTATCATTGCAAAAAGCCAGGGCATATTAAACCAGAGTGTCCATTACTCAAGAAAGACAAGAAGAAAAAGAAGGAAGCAATGAAAGCTACTTGGGATGATTCAAACACCAGCGAAACTGAAATTGAATCAAGTGAGCAAGAGATGGCAAATATATGCTTCATGGCAAACAATGAAGAGGTAAATTCTTATTACTCCTCAACAGAATCTCAAAATGTGTCGTGTGATGAGTCATGTGATAGTTTGCCTTCTTATGAGGAATTACAAACTAAATTATATTCACTACATAAAAGATTTATAAAAGTGTCTAAAAGAAACATAACTTTGAAAGATCAGAATCAAAAACTAGTAAAACAACTAGAATCATTCAAAGTTATTGAAGAAGAAAGAAATAATTATATTAAGAAACTGGAAGAAGAAATAAAACAAGAGTTAGATAAAACCCATATAGATGGTTTAAATAAGAAAGAGTTAGAAATAAATGAACTTAAAAAGATAGTAAAGGATAAAGAAAAGATTATCTATAATTTCACTAGAGGCAAAGAGAACTTTGAAAAAATGATTGGACCGCAAAGGCTTCATGGAAATAAAGAAGGAATAAGCTACAATGGTAAAACAAATAAAAAGAACAACAAGCTATACATGGGATACTTTAATAAGGAAGCTAAGTTCTATGCTAGCACTTCATCAAATAACAAACATGAATACACCACTTGCTATATATGCAAGACTAAAGGTCATATAATGTTTAATTGTCCATTAAAGAGAAAATATGTTAAAGTCCAAGGAGAATGGAAGACAAATAATGGAACTAATAGTAAAACAATAAAAGTCAAAAGAATTTGGGTTCCAAAAACTAACACTGAGTGTCCCTCTTTATAGGTTTGCCTTAGGACAACTACGACAATGGACAAATGGTACTTGGATAGCGGATGCTCAAGGCATATGACCGGTGACAAGACCAAGTTCACTACCTTAAAACAAAAGGATAGGGGATACGTCACCTTCGGCGACAATGCCAAAGGTAAAATTGTTGGTATAGGTAAAATTGGTAAGGAACCTTCACTTACTATCGATAATGTGTTATTAGTAGAAGGATTAAAACATAATCTTTTAAGTATCAGTCAATTAAGTGATAAAGGATTCGAAGTAATGTTCATGAAAGAAAATGTGTCATTCAGAGTCCTAAAAATAAAGAAACCTTGTTTATGGCTTATAGAATAAATAATGTTTACTGCATAAACCTTGAGAATATAACAAATCAGAACATAACTTGTTTAATAGCCATAAATGAAGCAAGTTGGTTATGGCATAGGAAATTAGGACATGCTAGCATGGACCTACTATCTAAATTATCTAAGAAAAATATTGTAAAAGGATTACTAAATATTAAGTATGTAAAAGACAAGATATGTGATGCTTGTCAAAAGGGAAAATAAGTAAAAACAAGTTTTAAAAAGAAAAAATTCATATCCACCAAAAGACCCATAGAACTCCTACACTTAGACTTATTTGGTCCAACTAGAATCTTAAGCTTAGGAGGAAAACAATATGCTTTTGTAATAGTAGATGATTTTTCAAGATTTACTTGGGTAATATTTTTAGCAAACAAAGATGAAGCTTGCAATAAATTAATAACCTTATGCAAGAAACTTCAAAATGAGAAAGGTTATAATATAACAAGCTTTAGAAGTGACCAAGGAAGAGAGTTTAAAAATAAGGAAGTTGATAAATTTTGTAATGAACATGGAATAACTCACAATTTTTCAGCACCTAGAACTCCACAACAAAATGGAGTTGTTGAAAGGAAAAATAGAACTTTACAAGAAATGGCAAGAACAATGCTCAATGAAAATAGTTTACCTAAATAATTTTGGGCAGAAGCTGTAAATACAGCATGTTATGTTGTAAACAGGGTTTCAATAAGATCAAAAATAGATAAAACATCATATGAACTTTGGAAAGATAGAAAACCAAATATATCCTACTTTCATGTATTTGGTTGCAAATGTTTTATATTAAATACTAAAGACGACCTAGGAAAATTTGATGCAAAGTCAGATGAAAGTATTTTCTTAGGTTATTCTACAAATAGTAAAGCTTATAGAATTTATAATAAAAGAACCTCTACAATTATGGAATCAATTCATATAACTTTTGATGAATCAAATCATCATACAATTAAAGACATGAATGATGAGAAAGAAGTCACTTCACAAAAGAAAGATGCTCTTGAAATAAAAGAAGAAAAGAACAATGATGCATTAAATGAAAATCTTTCAGAAAAACTGAAGTTTCCTAAAGAGTGGAAATATGACAAAAATCACCCAAAAGAACAAATTCTTGGTGAAACATCAAAAGAAATAACTACTAGAGCCACACTAAAAAATATTTGCAATCATTATGCTTTCTTATCTCAACAAGAACCAAAAAATATTGACAATGCCTTAAGTGATGACTCTTGGATCATAGCTATGCAAGAGGAATTAAATCAATTCAAAAGAAGTCAAGTATCGTGCCTAAACCCAAAAATAAATCAATTGTAGGAACCAAATGGGTGTTTAGAAATAAGAAGGATGAAAATGGAGTTGTTGTAAGAAATAAAGTTAGGTTAGTGGCACAAGGATATAATCAAGAAGAAGGAATGGACTATGATGAAACTTTTGCACCTGTGGCAAGGATAGAAGCCATTAGGATGCTTTTAGCCTATGTAGCCCATAAGGATTTTAAGCTATATCAAATGGATGTGAAGAGTGCATTTTTGAAAGGATACATAAATGAAGAAGTATATGTCAAACAACCTCTAGGGTTTGAAAATGCTAAAAATCCAAACCATGTATTCAAATTGACAAAAGCTCTTTATGGTTTGAAACAAGCTCCAAGAGCTTGGTACGAGAGATTAAGTAAATTCTTACTTAAAAATGAATTTACAAGAGGAAAAGTTGATAGTACCTTATTCATTAAAATTAAAAACAAAGATTTGTTATTAGTTCAAATATATGTGGATGATATTATATTTGGAGCTACAAATAAAGATCTATGTAAAGAATTTGTCACATGTATGCAAAAAGGGTTTGAGATGAGTATGATGGGAGAATTAAATTACTTTCTCGGATTACAAATCAAACAAGCAAAAAATGGAATCTTTATAAATCAAACTAATTACATTAAAGACATGTTGAAAAAATTTGATATGGAAGAAAGTAAACCCATAGGAACTCCTATGAGTACTTCAACTAGTCTTGACAAAGATGAAAAAAGGAAACAAGTTGATACTAAGCATTATCGAGGAATGATAGGAAGCCTACTCTATTTAACAGCAAGTAGGCCAGATATTATGTTTAGTATATGTATGTGTGTAAGATTTCAGTCAGCCCCAAAGAAATCACATCAAACAGCAGTCAAAAGAATTCTTAGATATCTCCTAGGTACACTTGAACTAGGTTTATGGTATTCAAAGGAATCTGGATTTGAAATGTTCAGTTATTTAGATGCAGAATTTGCAAGATGGAAAATAGATAGAAAAAGCACAAGTGGAACGTGTCATTTTTTAGGACATTCTCTAGTTTCATGGTCTTCAAAGAAACAAAATTCTGTAACATTATCCATAGCAGAAGCATAATACATTGCTGTAGGAAGCTGTTGTGCTCAAACATTATATATGAAACAACAGTTAAAAGATTTTCAAATACAATATCAAACTATCCCTATCAAATGTGATAACACAAGTGCTATTAATATTTCAAAGAATCCAGTATCTCACTCAAGAACAAAACACATTGATATAAGACATCATTTCTTGAGAGATCATGTACAAAATGAAGATATTGTACTAGAATTTGTAAATACACATGATCAATTAGCAGATATTTTTACAAAACCGTTGTCGGAAGAAAGATTCATATTTATAAGAAGAGAATTGGGCATGCTTGACAATCATGAAGTAATCTAGCAACTGTTCTGGTTGGTAGGCGACTGCCACTAGAGTACCAGGCGACTGCCTGGTTACTAGCTTTCAAAATTCCACAGAGACAGGCGCCTGCCACATTGAAGCAGGCGACTGCCTCATGGCGGGTAGGGTTTAAAACCCTATTTTAAGTCATTTTAAAACCCACCAGTCGCCTAACCATTCTTTTCTATCTCAGAAACCCTTTGTCTCCATCATTTTCCATACAAAAATCTTACTCAAACCATCTTGAAACCTAGTATCAAATCCTTCCTCCACACAAAAACCGAGCTTAAGCTTATAGTCTCCTTGATTTTTTATTCCCTTCCAAACATGCTTAGATCAAAATCCATTGGTGTTAAAGGATCTTCCTCTTCCACAAGAATCAATAACGATGAAGTGGAGAAATGGTTAGTCACTCCACACGCCAAACAACTTTAATGAAATCAAATTGCTTCAGGTGAACCTCTATTAGGTAAAGTTCTCAATGTAACATTTTTCAATACTAATTTTCCCAAAATCATGGAAATTTTCAAGAACATCGGGTGGGATAAGTTTATCACCTACCAAGCTAAAGGCTATTATCCAAATGTTGTGCGTATTTTTTATGCAAACATGGAGTGATGCGATAATGGAATCAAAGAAAATTTTCTTGGGAAAGACATCCATCTAACTCCCATATCTTTGGGAAAGATTCTTTGAATTAAGCCAGGGGATTTCGAGATTCACATTATTGAGAAACAATGGATTATCGCTCAAGGTTTTACACCACAAGAGTTTTTTCCACTGGTTATGACTGATACTCCAGTAAACTTTGGTCATCCTCCACTTTACAAGCAACTTATTTTGAAAGCTCTCATTTTGCACAAGATCATCACAAACAATATTCTACCACAATCTGGTTCTCACAATCACATTTCATATTTGGACTGTTTTGTAATGTGGTGCATTCTGAAAGGGAAGAAGATGGATCTTTCAAGTTTGATCATGCAGTGGATTGTCATGAAAGTCGATGCTCCTCGTATTGTTTTACCCTATGCTGGAATGTTGAATATGGTTTTTGCTTATTTTAATTTTTTAATACCATCATTTAATTTCACTAGCAAGACTCACTATGATATCTTTTCTGATACTGTTCTCAAACGGATGGGGTATAAGAATTCTCCACAAGGGTGGTTTCATAAAGGCCATAAGAATGTCTCATCTGTTCCACCACCTCCTTCATCTTCTTTTTCAACACCTTCAGTTCAGCTTGCTCCAGACACTCCTTCATGGTTTGCTCCATTTTTTAACCATTACATAACATTTAGTGATGGTATGAAGTCTGGCCTCAATACTTTGTAAGAGAAGGTCACAACCATCCAAACTCATTGTTCACAAATTGATAAGCGAGTTGAAAAGATTGAGCAACAGATGACTAGTTCCTCTAAAGGAAAATCTCCAATGAGTATCAGTTCTGCTACATCCAGTGAGGATGAATCTGCAGAACAAGAAGAAGGAGAAGATGAATCCGAAGAACAAGAAGTAGGAGAAGATGACAGTGAACAAGAGGAAGGAAATCATAACTCCGAAGAACAAGAAGAAGAAGATGATGAAAGTGAAAATATGGAAGCCTCGGACTGATGTGCCTTTACCTGTTATTTTTATGTGTTTATATGTTTTCTTTTTCTATTTTTTTTATGTGTTTTTATCGGCTAAGCTATTTTTTTTTTGTTGTTCTTAAACTAGTGTTTTAACTTGCAGCATTACTCTGTTTTGTATTTTCTCTTTTTTTATTGATGTCCAAAGGGGGAGAATGTTTGAGAGGAAGTTGTAAGTGCAAAAATATGATACAATATGAGAGTATGAGTATGGTTTACACTATGAGAAGTATGGTTTGTGAAATTTTATATATGCTTATTGATAGGGGGAGCCATGAATATTAAAATCTTATTATTTTTGCTTTCGATTTGTCATCATCAAAAAGGTGGAGATTGTTAGCCTAAAGGCTTACAATTCTTATTTTGATGATAACAAATCTAATGATATGTTTAATATGTTTCAAGTAAAAGTTTTTAAGGAAATAACAGAGCTCAAGTGCATAAGAAAGTTCAATGGATTACAAAGAGCATGAACAACAAAGTCATATTGTGAAAAGCTCAAAGGAAAGCATGAAACTACAAAGATGATGGAAGAACAAGCTTGAAGACTAAATTATACTTTTAAGGATATTTTAAAATGTAAGTACTTCAAAGTAAATTTCAAGTATAAAGTAATTTGAAGCTCAATAGAAAGTCAAAAATATGTCTTTAAACACATACCCTATAAAATAATTTTCAAATCAATAAAAAGAAAGGGTTTAAGAAAAGAAAAATTTTTTTTACTGAAAGGCCAGACGACTGCTATGATGAGGCAGGCGACTATCAAATTAAAATAGAAGTCTTTTTAAAAGTTAGTAGCTAGACAGGCGGATGCCTAAATTGACAGGCGTCTGTGTGAACAAACTAGGCGATTGCCTGCATTCTGTGTTGGGAGTTGCTTTGTGACAGGCGACTGCCACTCGAACGTTTGCAATAAATTTCTCAACGAAAAGGTTTTTTGAACCACGTTTTTGAATACATTTATTTCAAAATATTTGAAAATGAATTTTAGAAATATTTGGGAGTAATGGATGATTTCTAAAGCCTCTATAAATAGTCTTAATCTCAAAGAAAAAAAAAAATGAGAGAAAGAACTTTGATGAAATATTCAAAAGAATTTTGAAATTGAGAAATCTTCTAAAGCTTCCAATTATAGTGTTTTTCAACAACTTTTCTAATCCAGAGATATTCAAAGACTTTTAGATCAAAGTAAGTTTTTTTTAAGAAAGGTTTTAGATCAATCGATCTTCAAGTATTCAAAATTTTGTTTTCAAAGGATCTAAAATTCTTTCAAGGTTAAATCTCTGATCTGAAAATGGTTTTTTTTGAAGCAAAGTCTTTCAACAATCAGAATCTTTCATTTTCTTTGGAAAACTATTTGGTAATTCATACTAAATATTGAGCTTGAAATTTCTTATATTTGAATTACTTTGAGGTATAAAGTGAGCTGATTGTTGTACTAATTCACTCTGTTGTGAGAGTTTTCTTCTGTACACAAATACCTTTATTATCTTTCTTAAATGATTCAGAGTTGTTGAATCGTTGAGCCAAATAAGGGGTTATTATTTGGAGAGGCGGGCTCTAGCCTAATCGAAGGAGTGTGTTGTAAATTGGTATTGTTCCACCAGGTAATAGAACTGATATAGTGGAATCCTTTGGTGTTTTTGCCAAAGGCGAGGACGTAGGCTGTGTTGAAGCCGAACCTCGTAAAAACTCTTGTCTCTTTCTCTCTGATTTACTTTACATTCCTTACTAGCTATTGTTATATGATTTATATGTGCAGGTTGTAGGTTCTAAATTGAGAAAGAAACAAAAAGTACTTGATGTTTAGAAAGTACGTTTTGATTAATCGTTTACGGAAACCCAAGAAAGGAGTACGTTGATTAATCTGCGGAAATCTTGATCAAGTAGAGTGTATGCTAAGAGTTTACAGGGAAATCAAAAAAAACTTTTACATTTTGATTGAGTGGTTGAATTATCATGATTTCATTGATTGACTTGTAAATTTAAATTTCAATATTCTTGAGTGTGGTTATCATTCATATATATCTTGTTTTCTAGGTTGTTAAAATCAAAAATCTATAAATCATTAAAATTATAAAAAGAATCCAATTCACCCCCCCTCTTGGGAAGTTATTCCTCATTTCATAATGGCATCAGGAGCGCCTTGCTGTTGCGTCAGTACCCTGAAGGTATCCAAGTGGTCGATTGGGTCGGAGAGACCCTCATACCTCTCAAAGGTGGGCATCTTGAATCTGCTGGGTAGTGGGACCTCCATTACTTTTCTTGTGAAGGGTGGCTTCGTGGACCGTAGAGACGCTTCCCCATAGAGGATGTTAGTCTTGCCCTCTTTCCTCATTTTTTCTATCTGCTCTATCTTTTTTATCCTCTCCTCCAATTCTGAGGATCTTTTTTGTTGGTTGACGTCTACGCTATTCACGACTTCTATCTTTTTGGTAGGGAAAATTTTCTCCTCGCTCTCCTTTGTTTCATCTATTTTCCGGACTCACTTGTTGTTGGAGTGGGGCGCATGCTTCCTGACTCTTTTGGCATAAGAGTAGGTTGAGCATGCCATCCATTTTCTTTTAGAAGGCAAGGAACTCCTCCCTGGTGATTTTTGATGGATCTGCGGGTGTAGAACGGATTAACTGGGCTGACTCTTTTCTGGCGGGGTCGGAGCTAGAGCCGTGTGAGGTGGACATTTTTTTTTTACGTCGGAGGGGGAGCAGGATGAGTGCCTCACTAGAGTGGTTCCCACAGACGGTGCCAACTGTTGTAGGGAAAAAATCGGTGACGACCAATAGGGGTGCTCCTAGATCTCCGGTGGCCTAAAAAAGATAGAAAACATAAAGGCTTGGAGGACCTGAGGTGTACTTCGGGGGATCACTCCGATGCCTAAGTAAAAGGGATGCTCTAGAGAGGCTGAATGCAACAGTAGAATAGTTTGAATGACTTACCTTGACCTCTTCTCTAGATCCCTTCTTATAGGGGCTTGAGTTGACCCTTGGTTGATTCGTCTTTATTGTGCGGGGGCGTGAATCGCTCCCAGCTCATAAAGTGCTTGCGTCCATCACTCGGCTATTTAAGCCCTTGGCGTGGATCTCTTCTCCTCTTTATTGGGTTGGAGCTGATTGCTTGTCGGAATGTTTGACCTAGAGGAGGCGCGGGCCAGGTGTTGACCTGCTCTTATAGGCTAGACTATTTTGGGCGTATCAATATCATTTTATTTATTTAATAAAATCAATTCAACAATGTTTAATTTAATTAATTAATCCAATTTAATAATTAATTAATTAATTAATTATTAATAGTTAATAATTAATATATTATTATTATTATTATTATTATTATTATTATTATTTTTCACACTTCTATGCATATAATTTTCTGAGGAGTTACAAATATAATATATGTAGACTTTAATTGATCATTTACTATCACACACTACCCAAGTATAATAATAAAATAACAAAGATGGTCAGTACAAAGGTATTTCTCTATTAGGATCCTTGATTTCATGTTTGATGGCTAAGAAAGACCTTATCTTAACGAGTGCTTAGAGACCATTGCGGCTTAGTCGCTCTCTGGATGTCGGCCAGGTCAAAATGGAATATCATAGGATAAATAGAATAGATAGTGTTTGTACACGTATATAAGTACATAAATATATATATATATATATATATATATATATACATTTTTAAATGACATACTTTGTAGATAATAATAATAATAATAATAATAATAATAATAATAATAATATAAGTATCCTATGTGGGACCCACATGTATCTCACATAGGATATAAGTACATAAATATATATATATATATATATATATATATATACACATTTTTAAATGACATTCTTTGTAGAAGTATATGATAATAATAATAATAATAATAATAATAATAATATAAGTATCCTATGTGGGACTCACATGGGTCTCAAAGCTGTGCGAGGCCCACAAAATTGTGTGAGACCTATTGAAGTTGTGTGGGGCCCATAAAATCGTGTGAGACCTATTGGAGTTGTGTGGGGCCCACATGGGTCTTAGACTCAAATTTGCTTCTTCTTTTATAATAAATAAAAAATAAAAATAATAATAATAATAATATAATTTATTAATAATATTTATTATATAATAATAATAATGATAATACTAATTGGAAGGGGACAAGCCCCTTCTTATCATTTATTTTCCTTCTCTCTCCTTCCTATCTTTCTTCTTTCTTTCTCCTTTCTTTTCTTCTTTTGTCTTTCTTTCCTTTCTTCTTTCCTTCTCCTCGTAGCCCACTCCTCTCCAATCAAATTCCTTAACCCATTAATTAGTCTGTCTTCTACCCACTCACCACTCACCCCAAAAATATAAAATGTAGTAATATAATATATGTAGACTTTAATTAATTTTTTACTATCACACACTACCCAAGTATAATAATAAAATAATAAAGATGGTTAGCACAGAGGTGTTTCTCTATTAGGATCATTGATTCCGTATTTAACGTCTAAGAAAGACCTTGTCTTAGCAAGTGCTTAGAGACCATTACGGCTCAGTCACTCCTCGGAGGTCGGCCTGATCAAAATGGAATTTCATAGGATAAACATAATAGACACTGTATGTGCACAAATATAAGTACACACACACACACACACACACACACACACACACACACACACATATATATATATATATATATATATATATAACCGACATACTTTGTAGAAATATATGATAAAATAATAATGATAATAATAATATAGGTATTCTATGTGGGGCCCACATGATGGGTGGGACCCACATGAGTTTCGAACTTGAACTTGTTTTGGTATATCAACTGCGTTCTTAATACACCAAAAGTCTTCACGTAATCCATATGTACCTACAAAGGAGTTACCTTACAATCATTCCACATCCAGCCCATATAGGGCCCACGAAGTTGTGTGGGGCTCACATAAGCCTCGAAGACATATAGGGCACACATAGGTCTTGATGACGTGTGGGGCCCGCATGAATTTACTTCTCTTCCTAATATATAAACGAGGAAGCTTCTAGGAAACTTCGTTCTTATATATATATATATATAAACAAGGAAGCTTCCAAGAAACTTCACTCTTTGAAAGTCACTATGCAAATTCTTGCTTATAAATATGAGAGTTTTCTACATTAAAATCACATCGTTTCAAAGAGAAAAATATTTTCAAAAAAAGAGAAGGAAAAGTGTGTGAAAGGATTAGTGGTAGAAAGAGAATTTTTATACTTAAAATTCTCACTCTTCCACTTTTTCTAATCTCATTAGTTAAAAGTTTGTGATAAGCACTTCACAAGGGTAAATCAGAGTAAGTAAATTTTGATTATGTTAGTTATTTTTCATAAAATTTACCCTAATTTATTTTTATGTAAATTTAATTTTATCAATTTTATCTTTAATATACATGCGTTTATTTTTGAGTTAAGAAATGTTCTAAACCCCTCAGGTATTTTACAACATTATTTCTATTTAAGAAAATATCTTTAACACGAAAATCGTGTGGCATAAGTTTATTTTTACGTTGCATGTTTCATGAAAATATGAGTGAAGATCAGATTTTCATTTTAATTGCAAAAGTTATAATAAGATGTTTTCAAAACCCTTTATGCCATATAAAATTAAAGACGTTCGGTACCGTAACTTAAAGTTTAAAGGGATCAGAATGCGCCCACACTGTTTATAGAGTGGTTTTATAAGATAATGAATTTCTCCTGAGTGCACACCTAGTTCCGGGTCATGACCTAATAGGGAAGATCTCACTTAATGTTGATGTACGTTGATTTAGTTTGGTCAGCCAGCCAATTAAATCCAGTCTTCGGACCGCACAACCTTATCATGGGAGTAAACATGACTTATGACTATAGGCTCAAGGGAGGTTTTTATAGTATATGTATATGTGCATTTATATGAACGAGACCTTTTTGTGCCTAATTGATGATTTGAAAGAAAAAACATATGAGATAAAAAAAAAAAAAAAAACTTGGGGTGTTTTATTGGTTCCTCGGTATTCCTCCATCATAAGTGAGGGTTATTAATAAACTTGGGACGGGGCCGCTATGTGAGTGGCTTCCGGGTCTTTCCAAAAACAAAAAAATGAAAGAAAGAGAAGAATATGAGAATATATATATATATATATATATATAAATATAATATCAAGTATTATAGTTATAGTATTAAAGTTAATAAGTTTAATTTAACGGTGGTTAAAAATATTTTTACTGCTATAGTTGATGGTAAAAGTTTTATGCAGAAATTTATAAATTTATATATATTTCAAATATGACGCCCTGATTTTTCATACAATTTTTTTTCCAATAATAATCAATAATAATCAAATCATCTTCCACATCACAAGCATTGATACCATTTCAAACATAACCCGACCCGAAATGGGTACCGGGTAAACAATCAATCTCATACAAACAACCCAAACAGTAGAACTCAAAATTTACATATCATCCAGAATACAAATAACCAGAGTTCTATACATCCATACACCTCCCCAAAAATCCACAACATACTCTAAGGAATTATACATCCCTAATACAAGACACTTACCCTGAGTAGCAGGGTACAAGTTCCCCTCTATCTCGGAGCTCTATCTAATAGTCTGCCATGGTTCCTTGAAATATTTAAATATTTGGGTGAGACTCCTCTCAGTAAGATGGAATAAATTATTCATAGTGCGTGACAGTATGATTTTAGTTATATAATAATATACTCATTTAAGTGATTACATCATCTGAGAAAATATACCGATATGTACTCATAATCATATAGATATAAAATATAATTTCATAAGCTATGTTACCATTTCTTATACTAACACATATACAACCAATATTTATTAGCAAAAGTTCTCGAGGATAGGGAATATTACATGCCCATACATGTAGCGCCCCTTTGCTCTGATATCGTTTATAACCTTACCTGATTAACTTGGTTGCAGCTACAACTGATACTTATCAGGGCACTCATCTTACTTAGTAAGCCCTCAGGCAGAGAGTTTTACTTCGCCGTAATTATTTATGCAATTAAACTCACACTCTTCCATTTCTCATTTTCATATCACAAACTAGCTCATAAGTGTCCACCAGTAACAAATACACATTCTGTCTATAACTCATGGCTGTCTTGAGGATATTCACATCCTTATGCTTCCCCTCATGACTGGGTTGTGCGGATCGAAGGCTGGACCTAACTGCAGTTGGCCTATTTGATTAGATGAAAATAAGGAAACTGTCAATATGTAGTATGATTGGCCCGCCCACTCCTGGTCCGGATGTCAGGTGGCAAAACTATCCTTCTCACTGGCTCAATCGACTGCCACGCCACACTCTCCGTGAGACCATGTGGTTACACTAACACCTCGCTAGCAATGGTACCGTGCTCTCTATCCAACTCGAGTCCATCAGGGTTCTCATTTCTACATTTAGTATTCACATTTCAATATTCACATTTTAGTATGTTGGTACATTTCATCACATCAGAAATATTCTCATCATTTCCTGTTTTATTCCCATCATATCAGTACACATTCCATCTCATAATAATATATATTTCATTTCACGTATTTCAACATTTCTCAATAAAGCATATCGATATTTCTTATTTCCTCTTTTATTATAGAAAACATTTCTATCCATAAATTCCATCATTTTCTAGTAAAATACACATTGGTATATCACAATTTATCGTTCTCAATAAAACAATTCTGTATTTTTCTTTTCAACTTTTTTCATATTTCAAATCTCATATCATCACAATTCAATATATAAAACATAACTGGTTTCCATTATCTTCATTTATGCATAAAACATTTCAATATATATATATATATATATATATATATATATATTAGTCTCTTTATTCTTAGTGCAAATCACATAACTCAGTTTCAAACACATTTCCAGTATAAATCATATGCCACACAATTTTATTTGATATTCGTATCATAATAATCTTAGGCAAAATATTATATTCTCATTTTCACATATTTACTAAACTAGTAATTTCTAAAAATAACTGTTATAATTTATTCCCCTCACCTGCTTACTGAGAGGCCTGCTAAAAATCTTTAAACCCTCACCCGCGGCGTACGGAGCTCAAAATCTTCACATCACATTTTCCCCAATTCAATCAAATCAACCCTAGAATTACAATTATTTTTAACATTTCCTAGACTCACACGCTCCCATTAGTTGGTTAAATTCTAAAAACACGAGTTTGATCCACTTCCCGTAATTAAATTTAATTTCTAACATATTTAAAAATACCAGTATGATCAAATCCCCGCAGTTTAATCTAATTCCAAAATATTTCCTCAAAATTCCATTTAATCAATTCCCTACAATTTAACTTAATCCCAAAACATTCCCAAAAATCTGATATAATCCAATACTCAAATTTAATAATCACCTATTATAATTTAGCTAGTTGAATTTCTAAAATAACTCACATAATTTTTACTCCTTACCTTAGCCTCGGAGTGATGCTTAAGATCCCCAAATCAAAAATCCACTCCGATTAAAATGATAACGATCGAAACAAGGACCCTATAGTGGTGTTTGATCGTCAATTTGTCTGAATATTGGAGAGAAGTTGAATAGAGAGAGTAGTTTTACCTTATTCCAGGAGTGGTGCCTATGATGCCCTGATCACAAATCCACTCCGATTAAAATGTTGGTGGCCGAGATAGGAACCCAGTGGTAATTTCTGTTCTTTGATCAGTACCTGTTTAGCTGAGAAAATTGAGAAGAGAGAGAGAGAGAGAGAGAGAGAGAGAGAGAGAGAGAGAGAGAGAGAGAGCGTGAGGAGAGAGAGTGTGGAGAAACGTTTAGGGGGGTTCTCTGTTTCTAATTGAAACAAAATTCAATTTCAATGAGGAAGCTAGAAGCTTCCTCATCGTTAGTTTATATATATAATATATAATTATAATATTTTATTAATATTATACACACACACACACACACACACACATTACTTTTATCCTTATATATATATATATATATATACACACATAAAATCTTATTCTATTATTTATTTAATTAATATTTTTATTTTATTTTATTTTTTACTCCCAAGCATATCATTTTTTTGGGGTATTACATTCTCCTCACCTTATAAAAATTTCGTCCTCAAAATTTGTTAAATACCACCTTAAGTAAAATCCATCGTTAACCTAATAAATTTTAAGTTAATCTTTTAAACAACTCTATTAGAATTGGTAACTAATATAAATTGTTGGATTATACATCTTGTCCTAATACACCTTACTTTAGTACCAACACTTAACAACTTCAATTTTCATTTTCAGTCTTCCAAAGATCTAACACTGACATAACCTTAAAAGAATCAATAGATAACTATCCTTTGATTATGACATGACCCAAAAATTTTGTATTAGTTTTCTAGAACCCACATTTCTTGTTTAGCATATAACTGATGCTCTCACAATGTTTATAAAATTAATCACAAATGTTGTTCATACTCTTCTTGAATCTTTGAATACCCTAAAAATCATCCATAAAAATTATATTAAAAAAATCCAAGTATGGTTGAATAACTTGATTCATCATATCCATGAAAATGTAAGGTGCATTGGTGACCCCAATTGGTAACATCAGAAACTTATAGTGATCTAACTGTGTACTCAATTCTATCTTGGGGATGTGTAATTCCAAAATCTTAATTGGTGATAATTTGATTGCAAATCAATCTTCAAAAATTTTGGGATTTTACCAATTAATCAAATAATCCACCAATCCCTGGAAGTCGATACCAATTCTTAATGTAACGTGATTCAACTTCCAATGATTAATGCATAGCCTCAAGGTCCCATTATGTTTCTTAGTGAATAACATAGGTGCAACTTATGATGATATACTAAGTCGAACAAATTCCTTGTCGAGAAATCTTCTAAATGCACACTAGGTTGCCTTAGTTCAATTAATGTCATTCTATATGAAACAGTTGACATAGACTTAGTTCCTAACACCAAATCAATATTAAATTCAATCTCTTCTTGGAGGTAACACCGATAAATTATCTCGGAAAAACATCTAAAAATTCATCACCTATGGGTAAAGAAGTTTGGGATTCGTTAACTCGTATATTTCTTTCATTGTTGTTACAACCCCAGACATGTGCCCAAATTCTATCCTTTCACAAGCTCTCAATGACTCACTCGAAAAATGAGCAGCTTAGAAGTTATCCCAAGTATAGGAGTTCTATCGTGTAATATTTAGTCCAAAGGCTAGATCGTCTCCTCAGGGAATGCAGTTAAATTCCAAATTTTACGTATTTCCAATCAGAAAATAAGAAACAAAAGGTACTGAACATAGTTTAGATTCGGGTTTTTTGGATTGTTTGATATTTCATTTGATAAATTAAACGAACATGCAATTTAAATCCTAATTCCTAACACGCACTGAATTTAGCAACGAGAAATAGAAAACCTATGTTAACAACGGAACAAGAATTGAAACATGCGTTGAACTTTGGAATAAAAACTAAAGATGATAACTTTCCTACGTAATTAAAACAAGCAATAATAAAAAAACTCAATCAAACACAAACGCAAACAATAAAAACCGAACTTTTAACAAAATCAAGAACTTGAATTAAGATCAAAATTTAAATGCAAACAAAAACTTGAATAACAATTAAAGCTTTAACAACTTAAATAATAACTTAAACACAATAAAAATGGGAACTTCAATAAGATTAAACCTAAACTAAATCGAACTTCAACAAACATAATTTAAAATTTACGGAAAACTACTAATTTAACTTCTAAAAAAATATATATTTTTTTTGTTTTGTATTTTATTCTTTTTTTTTTTCAAGAACCAAAACGGACTTTAATCACTTAAATAAATAACTTGAACAATAGTTAAATCTAATGCTAATTTTAATTGAGAGAAAATAAATAAATAAATAAGGTTTAATAATAATAATAATACCCAGACAAAGATTCAAAGTTTAAAACTTTAACTAAAACTCAATTTGAAAATAACAATACTCAATTAAATATTTAAAGCAAGAATAAAAAAAAACAAAATAAAAAGGAAGGAAAGAAAAAGAGAAAGAAAGGAAAAGAGAAATAAAATTGGAGGTGTAGCCGTGAGCTGAAAATGCAGCAAGGAACAGAGAGCTTTTGGGTGGTTGGCCATGCAGCAACACAAAAACCATAGAGGCAACTGGTGTGATCTTGGCAAGGGACTTAAGAGGCTAGAGTGGTGTGGAGTTGCAACAACACAGTAGCAGGTTTGGATCCTTGGAGCAACAACGACAGAAAACTCCTCGACTGGTAGCAAGGGAGGGAGAATAGTAGAGGAGGATACAGGGAACTGGAACAGCATAGTAGCCTCTTCGATTGGCAACACTAGCAGCAAGGGGGCACTCAGGTTTGGACCTCTTTTACTAGCAACCCACAACTGGGAGAGCAGCTTTGGATGGAGTAGGTCTCGGGAAGCAAGGACAGTTACACATGAAAGGCAGAAGGAAGAGAGGAGGAAGAAGAGAGGAAGGAGAAGAGAAGAAGGAGTAAGGAAGGGAAGCCGAGAGGAGAGGGAGGAGAAAGTTGAGAGAGCTATAATGGAAGTAGGAAGATGAGGGAGAGGAAGGAGCTAGCAATAAAGGGAAAGGAGAGGGGAGCTGCTGTGTAGCCGAGAGAACGAAGAAGAAGAAGATAGAAGAGAAGAGAGGGAGTAGGGAGAAGAGAAGGTAAACTGGGGTTGTGCAACAATGGAAGAGAGGAGAGAAGAGCTAAGAAAAGAGTTAGGGAAAAAGAGAAGGAGGGAGAGGGTGCGGCCAAAGAAGAGAAAGAAAAAAAAAATATATAGAGGGAGAGTGGGGAATGCCCTACGCCAACCCAGCAAAGGATCCGAACCTGGCTGCATGGTCATATCACATCAAGGTAAGTTATATATATATATATATATATATATATATATATATATATATATATATATATTTCTTTTGCTTCTCCTTTTCTTTTTTATTTTGTTTCCTAGAGAACAAGAGCGATTTTGACCATTTTAAAGCCCGTATCGCTCAAAACTTAAAACACGGAAGTCGTAGATAATCTTCTAATCTTTCTCTAAAATTTTGAATTGTCTCGATCAGAACTCAGAAGAAAAAATTATGCACAAATTACGAAATAGTTCCGATTTTAGCTCCCGATAATTTCCATGCGATAAAAAATACCAAAAATTCATAAATTGCTCAATAAAATCCAAATATTATAAATAGGACACCATGCTAAAATATTGAAAGTAATTAGGTATTTACTTAAAAATATAAGTCTCAATGCATGAATTAAAGCACCTAATTACTTAGTTTAAATGCATAATCACACCCCCAACTAACATTTTGATAGTCTCTAGCAAATAATGTGAATGAATTCCAGGGCGGTATCCACAAATACTAACTCCAACAAACATGAAATGAATGCACATGCGACACAATCATATCGTTTCACATACATGAATATAACCAAATTTCACACCAGCTCGTTTATATTTAATGCACACATCTCTGAAGCACGTCACTCATGCAAATTTCATCATTATATAGCAATTAAGAACAGTATACTCATATGAAGTTAACTAGCAGTACAATTCAGAGTTAATGCGGTCATATAAATTCGAGTATAAACAAGTGAAATCTTGAGGAATGTGTGATGTGTGTGACTTGTTACACCCAGAATACCAGTGGACATCTACAGAACGGTCATTTTGACTCAGCCTAACTGGTAGACCCTAAAAAACACTCAAAAAGGATAGGCTCACTTATCATTTGTAAGGATGAGTGTCGTGATCAAACATCCCACATATTGCAAGGAACAAACTCTAAATGTATGGATTGGATTGGTCTAAAAATGATCTAACCTATATGTGAGGTGTTGGGTCCTTCAATCTAACATTTTCTCACCTACTCGTCATGTCCAACCAAGACCACCCTATATTAACTTATTCACAAACCAGACGTGAACACATTTGAGGCATTAGACAGTTGAAGAGTCTTTATATGTGGAGAACATGTGTCATGTCCATGACTTTTTATGCATTTCTATGGAGCAGGTATTAATCTTTCATTTCATGTGCATTTCTAATTTTGTTATTCTTTCTTCTGCTCATTCTTCAATTTTTGTCTTTTCTTAATCAATTAGGACAGTCATTATACTTCTTTTGTTGTCATCATACTATCAATGGGAATTAAGCTTAAACAATAATCCATGAACTAAGTCTATCTCTAGGGGTGGTTCAACCTTCACATATTGAGTAAGCTACAAGACCTAGGTTTTTATCTCCCCACTAGATGTCACCTCTAGGCTAGCAAGTCGAAAACCGAGACTAGTGTACAAAGAATATCTAGAAAAAAAGGAAAGTTAAGTTTTATGAACTCTGAGTTGACGTCAAAAACTCAAAAGAACGATAAATGGTTCAACAAAACCTCACAAGGTGTCATGGTTGCCACGGGTGCTCTCTTAGTGCTCGCAAGGAACCCTAAGTGCTACAAGTCACTTCAACATGTATTTTCAGCCTCATGAGATACCATGTAAATACAAGATTTTATATAGATATATTAACATGAATGAACTACCAATCAACCTTCATGGAGTTACAAATTCATATAAAGAGAAACTACACATAAATGACTTAAGTGTGTAATTCGTAGGTTATATGCAAATATGTAAAGGGTATAAGTCAGTGTTAATCATGACATAAGTTAGTGTAATTCCTTAATACTCTATCTTTCTTAAGTTAGTGTAATTCCTCAATACTCTATCTTTTTTTTTTTTTTCAAATTAATATAGAACCCAGCAAGTATACGTGCATAGTGTCACATGCAAATTCTCACCCCCCAACTAAAGTGGAACATTATCCTCAATGTGAAAGCATAGGGGAAATAGAAAAACTGTGCACAAGTGAACAAATTAATAGAAAATCACTAGCAACTAATGTGATAGAAAAAGAAAAGAATGATGCAAATAAGAACAAATAAAACCAAATATATATATATATATATATATATATATATAAAAGAAAAATAGTAAAATAGAAAGGTTAGAGGACTCCTCTAGGGTCTTGCAGAAGCAAAACCTCTTTATTTGGATTAAAGGGGGTCATGAGAAGCTTGGGTTTCTGTTCATTGACCATGGAGCTGTTATCATTCATTGGATCCACAAGTTCTACTACGTTGTAGGAATGAATGGGTTCAACGATGTATGAGCCATCCCATCGGGACCGCAGTTTCCAAGGGAACAGATGTAATCTAGAGTTGTAGAGAAGATCTTGATGATTCAAAAAAAGGTGTTTATCCTTGATTGTATGTAGTAGCTTCATTCGCTTCTTCAATAAGCGAGTCTTGTCATAAACATTCCTCTTGGGTTCTTTAAGCTCACACACCTGCAACTTTATCAAACCTATGACATTATCAAGTGAAAAGTTAATCTGTTTTATAACACATAATGCATAATGCTGAATCTTAACAGATACATAACATGCCTTACCGTAAATCAACCTGTAGGGAGTCATCCTTGAACATTTCTTGAATATAGTTCTGTAGTCCCAGAGCACAATTCCTCAAACCAAGCATTTTGATTAGGACAACCCGTCTTCTCAAGTATGATCTTGATCTCTACAAAGAACTGACACTTATCCAATATTATCCCATGTTCTGACATTCAATCGGTGGCAAGGTATATCACTATATTATCAAACCAAGGGTCGCATGACATGTCGGTGATAGGATAAATGATGTCTAACATTGTCAACTCTGGCGGTCTCCATCGCGCATCACGGACTGGTATTGCATTTATCTCTGTGAACTGCTTGTCACGCCCTGAACCCGGAAATGGGACCCATGGGTGAGAATGTAATCTAACCTGTCCTTGTATCCAATGAAACATCCAAAGATATAGTACAAAGGATAGGGGTCTGACCCCGTGGGGTTTCCAGGCACCCTATACACATCCAAACACAATCATATATGCAGCGAAAAAAGGTTATTCTATATACATACATGGTACCATACCAGAGTCTATACAGGAGTGAAAACAAAGCTCTATCATACAATGCACAACCGGGTGCCCAACACATCTCAAAACGGCAACTCGCAAAAACACAAGTTTTAGCACTTACCCAAGCGCTACCCGTAGTACACCGAACACTACGCTCCCGACACAAGGATTCTAGTTCCGGTTACTCGAAGGACCTGAAAAATATGTACGTACAGCAGGGGTGAGACTCATCTCAGTAAGGAAGAATACATATTATATCGGTGTGTGACATTTGAGTGTTATCATGATGCAACATACACGCAGTTAAATGCAGTTCCAGTACTAATTTCACAATAGTGCATACACGGACACACACACACATGATCAGCAATCTTGGTGTCGTCACACCCATCAGCCCAAAGTCGTCCCGTGACATACGGCGTTGGCCCATAACCAACCCGCGAACACGGCGCCACCTGCACATGGCTAGTCCCCGACTCCCATGGCATCGTGCCAGCGCTAAACTGGTGGGTCCACATCCTTCGGTGATCAGCCGGGATAGGCTCACGCCCTCAGATATAGAGTCAGACACTTTACCAACCTATGGCCAGTGATTTTATATGCTCTCAAATATAGAGCCAGACACTCTTAGTACTTGGAACAAATTCGGAACCACGTTCCTACTAGGATTTCAACCAAACACAACATAAACATGCATGCTCATATAACCAAATAAACCACACCCATTTGGTAATCTAAAATCATGGGTTTCCAAACACGTACAGTTTAAACAAGTCAAGGCATGGCCATCCCTATAACACAGTATAAATCAACATATACATTCGATTTTTAACAAAACCAGGGATGTAGCCCGTCGCCCCCTTTTTCCCAAAACTGTAATCATGAAAAACCCATAGTTTTCCCCGTTAGATCCCTCCAAATGAGTAGCAAACACACACAGAATCGTGAACCATAGTTCTACCAAGTCCGATTTCAAAAATAACCGATATAAACATAATTCCCCTTACCTTTCCCCCAAATGGCAAATCCCGAACTCTAAGGTCCCTAAATAGCGAACCGGGTTCTAAAACCTACAAATCCCAGTACAAAAGATACTCAAAAGATTATTTCCTAAAAAACTACTAGATCAGAAAAGAAAACCGAGCCTTATCTCGATTTTTACGCAAAAACCCAAGAATGGCCAAACCGAAAATCCAATCCGTAAAACTTGTAGAGAATCCTTCCACGGTCCTCGTGGTAACTTCGGATTAACGATTCCAATGACGAACGACGAAGAAATCTAGAGAGATGAAGAGCAGGGAGAGTTTATAGAGAGATAGAGAGAGAATATTTGATTTCTTAGCTGAGAAGTAATGAAAATGGATATTTATAGTACCCTTGACTGAGCAGTTTCATTGACGAATTATGTCTTCGTCGACGAGGCCCTATAACCTTCTCGTCGACAAAACCATGACCTCGTTGACGAGCCTGGGATTTTTGGTTTTGTGAAATCCCTCAGCTTCTCCTCGTTTATGAACCCTGAATTTCATCGCACTTCACAATACCTCTCGACTTCTCCTCGTCGATGAACACCTGCTCCTCGTCGACGAGAAATGTGAGGTCTTCATCGACGAACTCTGGCTTCATCGATGAAGCCTCTTCAAATTGCAATTTTACCCCTCTCTTAATTATTTAAACCCCACCTATCACGGTTAAGGTTCTTACAGTCTCCCCTCCTTACAAAAATTTTGACCTCGAAATTTGCCATCTCTCATTCATAAGCTCATACATACAACTAAATACATACACATAACTCTAGAGAAAACTGGCGACTACTATAGCGTAGCCCCATCATTCACATACATACACACCCTTACTTATAGCGGAGGAATACCATGGTTACATATACAACCGTCTCAGGAGTTCATAATATACACACTCCCAACGATTAACCACCTATCTTAACTCAAAGTAGGATAACATACACGTACTCAAAACAACTATGGATACTTCTGGCGTATCTCCATTTCCAGTTCCCAAGAAGGTTCCTCAACCTCGTGGTTTCGGCACAATACCTTCACTAACTGTATCTCTTTGGTACAAAGCTTTTGAACTTTATGGTCCAGAACCTAAACAGGTATCTCCTCGTACACTAAAGTATCCCCAATTTCTAACTCATCATAACTGATAACATGTGAAGGATTCAACACGTACCTCCTCAACATGGATACGTGAAACACATCATAGACCCTTGAGAGTGCTGGGGGTAGTGCAATCCTGTAGGCTACCAGACCAACTCGCTCAAGAACCTCGAATGGTCCGATATACCTCGGGTTCAGCTTGCCCTTCCTCCCAAATCTCATCACCCCTTTTATTGGAGCGATACGTAGAAATACCTTAGCCCTCCCCTCGAACTCTAACTCACGGTGGCGAACATCTAACTCTTCTGCCGACTCTGAGTTGATCTAATCTTCTCCAGGATCAAACCCACCTTCTTAGACGTCTGCTGCACAAGTTCAGGTCTTAACACCCGATGTTCTCCAACCTCATCCCAACACAAAGGTGATCGACACCTCTGACTATACATAGCCTTGAATGGTGCCATCCTGATACTAGCATGGAAGATGTTATTATAAGAAAAATTTACTAGTGGTATAAACTGTATCCACCTTCCACCGAAATCTAACACACAAGCTCGCAACATATCTTCCAAGATCTGTATCATCCTCTCTGACTGTCCATCAGTCTGGGGTGGAACGCTGTACTGAAAGTAAGCTTCATCCCCAGTGCCTCCTGCAAGTTTGTCCAAAATCAAGAAGTAAACCTCGAATCTCAATCTAACACAATGGACACCAGTACTCTATGCATTCTCACAATCTCATGCACGTACATATCTGCTAGCCTACTCAAAGGATTGCCAACCTTCATCGCTATAAAATGAGCAGATTTCGTCAATTTGTCCACAATCACCTAAATAGCATTTTGCTTGTGAAGTGCTAGCGGTAATCCAGTTACAAAATCCATGGAAATATGCTCTCATTTCCACCCGGAATAGGCAAAGGTTGCAATGGCCCTGCCGGCCTATGATGTTCAGCTTTCACCTACTGACAGGTCAGACATTGCTCCATGAACTAAGCAATTTGCCTTTTCATACCAGACCACCAGAAGGTCTCGCGCAAGTCACGATACATCTTTGTACTACCAGAATATACCATATATAAAGAACGATGCGCTTCTTCCAGAATCGTCCTTCTGATCTTATCGTCGTTCTGAACAGATAGCCTGGTCCCAAACCTCAGCACACCTCCCTTAGAGATGTTGAATTCTATAGCCAATCCATGCTGTACCTTTTCCATAACCTCTGTAAACTCTGCATCACTAGCCTGCACGGCCTTAATACGATCAAAAAAAGTTGGCTGGATTACCAAGCTAGCAATGAAAGCCTGATGATCCCAAGATACCAACTCTATACCCAAGCTATCCATATCTTGTCTAATGTGATACTGAATTACAACTGCAGATACAACCGCAAGTTCTGACTTCCAACTCAACGCATCAGCTACCGCAATCATAGTCCTTAATCAACTCAAGCCACCGTATCTGCCTTATATTCAACTCCTTCTGCATGAAAAAGTATTTGAGGCTCTTATGATCAGTGAAGATCTCATATTGCACACCATATAGATAGTGTCACCATATCTTCAGTGCATATACAATAGCAGCCAACTCCAGATCATGTGTAGGGTAATTCTTCTCATAATCTTTCAGTTGCTGAGAAGCGTACGCTACTATCTTACCCTACTGCATAAGCATACATCCCAAACCCTTTAGAGACGCGTCGCTATAACTCACAAACCCACCATCCCTCGAAGGAATAGTCAAAATCGGAGCAGTAACCAGTCGGTACTTTAACTCCTAAAAGTACTGCTCACAATCACTGGTCCACTCAAACTTCATTCCCTTCTTGGTCAATCGAGTCAGAGGCCCAGATAGTTTAGAAAAACCTTCCACGAACCGAAGATAATAACCCGCTAGTCCTAGAAAACATCAAACTTTTGCCCATTCTTCAACCTGACCCAATCGACCACAGCTTCAATCTTGCTAGGATCAACTGATATACCGTCACCAGTCACCACATGGCCTGGGAATGCAATCTGACTCAACCAGAATTCACACTTCTTCAGTTTAGCGTACAACTTCTTCTCCCACAGAATTTGTAATACTAACCTCAGATGATTTTCATGCTCTTCCGAACTCCTCGAGTATACCAGAATATCATCAATGAATACCACCATGAATTGATCCAGGTACTCATGGAAAACTCTGTTCATCAGATCCATGAACACCACCGGAGTATTCGTCAACCCAAAAGGCATGACCAAAAACTCGTAGTGGCTATATTTGGTTTGGAAAGCAGTCTTCGTTACATCCTTAGATTTGACCCTCACCTGATGATACCCTGACCGCAAGTCAATCTTAGAAAAGACCCGTGTCCCCTACAACTGGTCAAAGAGATCACCTATACAAGGTAAAGGATAACGATTCTTCATAGTTACCTTGTTAATTTCATGGTAATCAATGCACATATGCATCGACCCGTCCTTTTTCTTCACAAATAGTACTGGAGCTCTCCAGGGCAAAACACTAGCTCAAATAAAATCCCTATCCAGTAACTCCTACAACTGCTCCTTTAACTCCCAAAGTTCTGCTGGAGCCATTTGGTACAGAACTTTAGAGATCGGTGCCTTGCCAGGCAGCAATTCTATCGCAAGCTCCACCAGATGATCTAGAGGTAAACCGGGTAAATCATCTATAAACACATCCGAAAACTCGCTGACTACCTGATTGTCCTCTAGTCTTAACTCATTCCGCGGCGGTTCCTTCACACAACCTAGGTACCCCTGACACCTATCCAAAAGTAACCTCCTCGCCCGTAGTGCCGACAGAATCTGTGGCATTGGACGCATACACGATCCCACGAATTTGTACTCCTGCTCCCTAGGAGGTCTGAAAACTACAACCTTTCTACGACAGTCGATCACAGCATAACTGGAGAACAACCAAAATATCCCCAGAATAACATCGAACCCTTACATGTCGTATATGACTAGATTTGCTGGTAATAGCTTCCCCTGAATTACCACTAGAAGTCTACCAACATCCTCTTACAGAATGATACACTCCCAAATGGCGTAGTAATAGGTAATACCTCGTTCATGACTTGGGTATCAACCTCACACCGTCCCACAAAACTCATAGATATAAAAGAATGGGTTGTACCTGAATCAAACAAAACAGAAGCTTTATTTGAAAGCAATAATATGGTACATGTTACTACGTTCCCTGCATGCTCAGCATCCGCTGGAGTAAGAGAGTATACTCTAGCTGGAGCCTTATTTGTCTGAATGATTCCCCGAGGTATCTAATTGCTCCCCCGGTTCACATTAGATGCAGGCATATCTCTCTTCGGTACATGACAATTGCGAAACATGTGACCCTACTAGCCACAGTTGTAGCAGTTACCCCTAAATGATCGGCACTCACCCTCGTGCCATCTGTGGCATCTGGTACAACGTCCACTAGTCTGGCTTCCTTGAGAACTTTGGCACTCGGTATTCTGATGGTAACCCGAGCCCTTACTCTTCTTCTCCCATGATCCCCGACGAGATCCAGATTGCGAACCAGAAGGTGTTGGCCTTTTCCTCGATTCCTGATCCACCTCGTCCTCTCAGATACCGGTCTCAATCACCGTGGCTTTATCCACCAACACTAAGACCTCACAGATCTGAAGCATGCCCACCATTCTGCGGATATCCTTCCTCAAGCCCTTCTCGAACCTCCGAGTCTTCTTATACTCGGTCGAGATCAGACATGGTGCAAAGCGAGACAGCTCTATGTACTGAGCCGCATACCCCAACACTGTCATACTCCCCTGAGTCAAAGTAGAAAAATCATCTGCCTTCGCATCACGTATGGAAGCCGGGAAGTATCTGTCAAAGAACACCTCCTTTAAATGACTCCATGACATCTGCTTAGGACCACCCCTCTGCTTCTCTAGTAGATTCACTGTAGTCCACCAACGACCCACCTCCCTAGATATCTGGAAGGTAGCATAAAGGACTCGCTGCCTATTCGTACAGTGCAAGACCTCCAAGATCCTCTCAGTTTTCTCCACCCAATCCTTTGCTGTCATTGGGTCAGGTCCTATAGAGAAGGTCAGAGGATGCATGTGCATGATCCTCTCAATAGTGCACCCTATAGCACTAAGAGAATGCTCACGTCTCCTCACACTCCGTCTGATCTCCCGCAAAACCTGTCTCGTCAAACCTCGAGGCACAGAAGGAGACTCATCACTCGTAGTCTCCTCAAGCCACTTCCTAGATCGTTATCCTTGGGCTCCATTCTACAACACGATAGGAATCTATCGGTATCCCTACAACACATATAGTTAACACAATTATCTATAACTAATCGTGTTAACTAGACCCTGCTAGGTCCAGGTCTGTCCTATCACACCAACGCAAAAGTCATCAATGGTCTGCCCTACTTTATTGAAATCATCATTCTAGGAAAAACATGGAATACCATCGACAAGTCTCGGTCTAGCAACAGAACAACCCTCAATTAATTCTACCAACATCCAACATCCAACATCCTATACTCTAGTATTTTCTCACAGCTAAGCCTAACCAAGTCTACAAGACCTAACAACCTGGTTAGCTCTGATACCAAGTTGTCACGCCCCGAACCCAAAAATGGGACCTAGGGGTGAGAATGTAATCTAACTTATCCCTATACCTAACGAAACATCCAAAGATACAATTAATACAAAGGATGAGGGTCTGACCCCATGGGGTTTCCATGCACCCTATACACATCCAAACACAATCATATACGTAGCGGAAAAAGGTCATTTTATATACATATATGGTACCGTACTAGAGTATATACAAGAGCAAAAACAAAGCTCTATCATACAACGCACAACCGGGTGCCCAACACATCTCAAAATAGCAACCACAAAAACACAAGTCCTAACACTTACCCAAGCACTAGGGGTGAGCATAATTTGGGGAAACCCGAATTAACCAAATTAACCGATCAATTTCGGTCGGTTCGGTTAGGTTAACAAATAAGGGTCGGTCGGTTCGGTTATGGGTTCGCTAAATTTTGGGTAATCGGTTATCGGGTCGGTTATGCAAAAATTTAATTCGGTTAATTGAATTATCCGAATTAAGAATTAATTAAAATTTAAATATAAAAATTATATATATATATATATATATATGCTAGGTCCTCTCTAGTCTCCTCTGTGCTAGACGGCCCCGACTGGCCAGCTGCTCGTGTCCTCTCAACTCTCAAGTCTCATCTGCATCGCAGCTTCTGCCTTCTCGATGACTCCGTCTCAGCGTCTCAGACTCAGACCCTTAGTTTTCCTTCTCTAGTTCTCCTTCAAAGTCTCCTCTGCGTCGCAACCTCTCCAGTCTCCCCTCTCGGTCTCAGACCGCGCCGCAGCCTCTCCAGTCCCCCCTCTCGATCTCGGACCTCAGTTCTCCTTCTCCTTCAGATTTTAGTCCTTCTTCTGTTTCCCTCCGCCAAGCTTAGCAGGCGGTCCTTCTCCACTTCTCCTTCTCCCTTTTTGCAAATCGTCTCTTCAATCTTTGTAGCTTTGCTTGAGGCTCAGGCCCTAAGCGCCGATGGCTAAGCCCCTCTTCCCACTTCCCACTTCCCAGTTCTCTGTTCTCGTCCTGATCCCGATCCCAAATCCCTCTTCCAGTAGCTGGATGGATCAATTAAGTGACTCAGGTACATATTCCATTCTTTAATAATTAATTTTAATTATTTCGGTTAGAATCGGTTAACCGAATTACCCGAAAAGGAATTCGGTAGGGTTCGGTTCGAGTAGCTTTCCTTGTTTGGTTAACATAATTTATTACCCAAAATTTTTGGTTAATTCGGTTAATTAACCGAATCTGGCTGAACCGATCGTTTGCTCACCCCTACCAAGCACTACCTGTAGTACACTGGCCATTACACTCCCAACAGAAGGACGCTAGTTCCGGTTATTCGAAGGACCTGAAAAATATGTACGTACAGCAGGGGTGAGACACCTCTCAGTAAGGAAGAATGCAAGTTATATCGGTGTGTGGCATTTGAGTGTTATCATGATGCAACATATATGCAGTTAAATGCAGTTCCAGTACTAATTTCACAACAGTACATACACGCGCACACACACACACACACACACATGATCAGCAATCCCGGTGTCGTGACACCTATTGGCTCAAAGCCAGCCCACGACATATGGCGTTGGACCATAGCCAACCCGCGAACACGGCGCCATCGGCACATGGCTAGTCCCCGACTCCCATGGCATCGTATCGACGCTAAACTGGTGGATCCACACCCTTCGGTGATCAGTCGGGATAGGCTCACCCCTTCGAATATAGAGCTAGACACTTTACCAATCTATGGCCAGTGATTTCATATGCCCTCGGATATAGAGCCGGACACTTTTAGTACCTGGAACAAATTCGGAACCACGTTCTTACTAGCATTTCAACCAAACACAACATAAACATGCGTGCTCATATAACCAAACAAACCACACCCATTTGGTAATCTAAAATCATGGTTTTCCAAACATGTATAGTTTAAACAAGTCAAGGAACGACCATCCCTATAACACAGTATAAATCAACATATACATTTGGTTTTCAACAAAACTAGGGATGCATCCCGTTGCCCCCTTTTTCCCAAAATTGTAATCATGAAAAACTTATAATTTTCCCCATTAGATCCCCCCAAATGAGTAACCAAAACACACACAGGAACGTGAACCACAGTTCTACCAAGTTTGATTTTGAAAATAACAGATGTAGACAACCTATTTTTGCCCTAACCAAGTAGAACAAGGGGTTCCCTTTTATTATTATTACCTTATTATTATTATTATTATTATTATTATTATTATTATTATTATTAGTATTACCATTATTATTGTTATTATTTTTATTTTATTATTATTATTATTATTAGTATTTTTATTATCTTTATTTTATTTACTACTTTACTATAATTATTTTTATTATTATTCATTATTTATTGCTAGTAGTATTATTACTATTACTTTACTATTATTATTTTTGATGTTACTATTATTATTATTATTATTATTATTATTTTTATCATCATCATCATCATTATTATTATTATTATTATTATTATTAATTTTTTTTTTACTATTATTATTGTTAGTAACATTATTATTATTATTATTATTATTATTATTATTATTATTATTATTATTATTATTATTATTGTCTTACTATTATTAATATTATAATAATAATTATTATTATCATTATAAAAAGAAAAAAACAAAAAAGGAAAGGTTTTTTTAGGGTTTTTGGGATATAGCCTATATATAGGCTTATTCATGCACAGCACAAAGGGGGCGTAGCACAACCAACAGCACCTGGGCAAGGAAAATTCACAAAAAAAAAACCTTACCTTGCTCTTTCTTTCTTTCTCGCAGCCGCCCACAACGACCCCCGCCTCTCTTCTCCATCCCCATCTCGCAGGCAACCCGAGCCCCCTCTAGCCATGCCAGCACTGCTGTGAGCAGAGCACACCTCTCTGTCTCGCCCAGCCCAGAGAACCAGCCACCCGAGACCCTTGCTCCCGGCCATAGCCATCCACCAGAGGCCCTCCATAGCAGCCATCCTCTGGTGACCACAGCTCCGCCTCCAGCCACTGCGAGCACCAGCAGCGACCACTAGATCTCTATAGCAGCCACCATCCCGGCAACCACCCTGCTGTCGCAGTAGCCAACGACCTCCATTAACTTCGACGCAACACACCCATGCCGTCACCACAGCCTCGGACTCCCTCTGCACAGCCACAGCCCCGAGCATCGGTTCAGTACCATCGTGAACTCCTCCAGACGCTCCACCACCCCAGCCACCGACACCCAGCAGTGGCAGGGGCAACTCCGGCGATACCTCATCCTCTTCCCCTCTCTCTTTTCTCTTCTGTTATCTCCTTTCTCCCCTCCATTCTTCCTTAATTTCCATTCTTCTTCTTCTTCTTCTCTATTCAGGTCGTCATGCAGCACCTCTATTCCAGCCACACCCGCGGCCTCGGCAGACCAGCCAAGAGTTTGGTCCAAGAAGACTAGTCACCAGCGGTCCTCCACAGCCGCACTAGCAAATGAGGAGCTCCATGCCCCTGCCATCTTAGCGACACCCACGGTAGCCACGTGCACGCACACACTGTACATAGACAGAACACACACACACACACAAGCACCCAACACACACATGTTGATTTTTATCTATTATTGTATTAAGCTTTTTTTTTTAGTTATTTATTTTATGTGTTATTAGTATACATGTTAAATGATTAGTGAGGAGTTTTAATATGTTTTAGGTAATATTTACATTTAAGCTATTGTATATATGCTGAATGATTAATATTGGTACGGTATAATTTTTATGGATATTATATATTCATTATGTTAGTATTTTGGAATTAGCATCTTAATAGAATTGTGTATTTATTATTGTGATAATGTGGTATTTAATAGCCTAGTGTGTTGTATGTTAGTACTATAATAATTTTAGTTATATGTATATTACATATTAGCATGTTGGTAAATATTACATATTTAGCATTTTCATATATATATATATTTTTGGGTATTACATATTTAGTGATTTAGGGTTTAATAGACATTATATATTTAGTAGGTAGCATTTTAATCACATGTTTAGTATTAATTATTTTTAGTATATTAATATAGTTAGTATTAATTATTAGAATCTTAGTTTATTTAGTATTGACTATTTGTAGTACATTTAGTATTAATCATATAAGTATGATAATATATAGAATATTATGGTATTATTATTATGCTTATATTAGGTATTATTTATTAAGATATTTTTTATTTTTTTATTTTTTTTCTAATATATGTGGTATTACTACTTTATAGTATCTTTAGTATCTTAATATATATGCTATATGGTATTTTGTTACTTGTTTTGGTATTTGTAATATTTTAGTAGATGTGTTTTCTTATTATTATTACGTGTATTATGGTAGCTTAATATTTTAGTTTGTTATCCTATTATCACGTATCAAAACCTCCCATACTAATATTTTCCTATGAAAAATTTAATACAATTTCAAAATTTGGGAGTGTATTTTCTTAAATATTTTTTTGATTTTTATCCCTATGATTTTAATGCTAAGGTATGAGCTTTCGGGCTTTACGTACTTTTAGTTATGAAGGAATATATATAGTACATATATTTTTGTATGATTCACTTATTTATTTATTTATATTGTGTGTATATTTGTAAATCTACTAATAGAGGAGTAATGTGAAAGACTTTTTAAATTAACTTAGGGATAATTCCAAATTGGTTAGGTACTGTTCGTAAGAACGGGCGCGTAGGGTGTGTTCGTACTTTCCCCTCGCGTAACCGAACTCCCAACCCCAACTCTGGTAATGCAGACCCACTCTACCCTTAACGGGGTAGTAATCATGTGTTCTAACCACACTAAAAGGTTAGTGGCGACTCCGATATTCCTATTTTTCCTTGAAAATGAAAAATCATATTTAATTTCACCACCCTGGGGCACACGCGCTCTAGGACATCGCGACAACCAATATAAACACAATTCCCCTTACCTTTCCCCCAAATGGAAAATCTCGAACTCTAAGGTCCCTAAACAGCGAACCGAGTTCTCAAACCTATAAATCCCAGTACAGAAGATACTCAAAAGACTATTTCTTACAAAACTACCGGATCAGAAAAGAAAATCGAGCCTTACCTCAATTTTACGCAAAAACCCAAGAATGGTTGAACCGAAAATCCGATCTGTAGAACTTGTAGAGAATCCTTCCACGATCCTCGTGGTAACTTAGGATTAACGATTCCAATGACGAACGACGAAGAAATCTAGAGAGATGGAGAGTAGGGAGAGTTTCTAGAGAGATAGAGAGAGAATATTTGATTTCTTAGCTGAGAAGTAATGAAAATGGATATTTATAGTACCCTTGACTCAGCAGCTTTCATCGACGAATTGCGTCCTCATTGACAAGGCCCTATAGCCTTCTCGTCGACGAGACCATGACCTCATTGGGAAGCCTGGGATTTTCAGTTTTTCGAAACCCCTTGGCTTCTCCTCATCAACGAACACCCGCTCCTTGTCGACGAGAAATGTGAGGCCTTCATCGACGAACTTTTGCTTCATTGACGAAGCTTGTCCAAATTCCAATTTTACCCCTCTCTTAATTATTTAAACCCCACCTATCACGGTTCGGGTTCTTACACTGCCCCTCTAATTCAAGTAACTCTCTAATCAAGGGAACTTTTTCATCAAATACCTCAGGTTGCTCGGGAGCTTCATTCTCAAGTGCACCATCAGGACCAAATACTGAAAACAACTCTAACATATCCAAGTCCTCTATCACATCTAATGCATGTACCTCTGAATCATCACACCTAATTGGCATCTTATTAAACACATTCATCTCCAGTGTCATATTTTCGAACGTGAGCTTAAGTACTCTGCTTTGACAATTAATCAAGGCATTAGAAGTAGCAAGGAATGGTTGCCCAAGAATAACAGGGGTCTAATATATGGTGGAGACAGGCTGCCACATATCCAAAACCACAAAGTCCACTAGGTAATAAAATTTTTCAACCTGTACCAACACATCTTCAATAACACCTCATGGAGCTTTTAGTGATCTATCTGCCAATTGTAGCATTATAGGTGTTTTCTTCAGCTTACCTAACCCCATCTGCTCATATATCGAATATGGGAGCAAGTTCACATTGCTCTCCAAATCAAGTAAAGCTCTCCTGATATGAGATTCACCAATCATGATAGAAATAGTGGGAGAACTAGGATCTTTGAGTTTCTATGGAGTTTGACTCAATATCAACCCTCTAACTTGCTCAATCAAGAAAGCCTTTTTCTTCACGTTCAGTTTCCTTTTTGCTGTGCATAAGTCTTTCAGAAATTTTGCATATGCAGGGACTTGCTGTATGACATCCAAAAGTGGAATGTTGATCTTCACCTGTTTGAATATTTCTTGAATCTCAGTGTGATACTTATTTTTTTGACTAGATGTCAACCACTGAGGATAGGGTACCATAGGTTGATACTCCTTAATAGTCTCATCCTCCTTATTATCTGACTTCTTTGAACTTGAGCTTGCTTCATCTAATTTTTCTTTTCCTTTATCTGTCTTAGCTATCACTTCAAGAGTTGGAGTAACTGCTTGTTGATTAGTGGGAATTTCAAGACAAGCAACTTCTTTTTCGCTTCTCAAGGTAATAACTGCCTTAACTGACTCAAAAGCATCATCTGAAAATATGTTACTGTTGCTGTCGATATACTTGGGGATTAGGCTGAGGTTGTACTGTAAATTTACCTTTTTCTAAGGTATTTAGCTGTGTACTTATCTTGTTCATGGTGTCTCTCAGTTTACTGAAGGCTTGATTACTCTGATTGTTGGTCATGACGTGAAGTTGCATGAATTGCTGAAACATGTTTGCCATCTGCGTCATGCTATCATCAGGAGATTTCTTTGCTAGAATAGGAGCTACATTTGGTTGAAATCCCAGTGGTGCGTAACTCTGAGAAATTCATTGCGGTTGATATTGTGGTTGAGGAGCTACAATTGGGTGATATAGCAGCTGCGGAGGTGGGTGCATAAGATTGAGGAACTTGCTGATATTGTGAGGATGATGGACTGGACTGATCATTCTTCCATGAGAGGTTTGGGTGATTACTCCATCCAAGATTATAAATGTTCGAGAACGGTTGATTATGAGATTTGTTGACCTAATTCACTGATTGTACCTAGTCAAATCTACTCTCCTACCAAATTGGTAGTAAACAACAATCCTGAATTATGTGGTTTTAGGTCTCATAGATAGAGCAGTCCTTAGCTTTCACTTTTTCTGATTCTATAATCTCTAGTTTCTTAGACAACACAGCAACAAAAGCCTGTAGACTAGTTTCCTCATTGACCTCATATCTGCCTCCACCACTGATTGCTCTGAGAGGTTGTGCTGTTATTGGTGCCCGTTCATGTCGTGTGTTCCATTGTTGAGCTCTCTCAGCTAAATAATCAACGAATGATAGAGCCTCATCCGGTTCCTTACTGAAGAACTTCTCGCTGCATATAGTCTAGACAAACTGTTCACGAGCAGGGGTTAAAGTAGTATAAAAATAATTCACTAACATCTATGATTCGAATCCGTGGTGTAGATATATATTCATCAGGTCCTTGAATCTCTCCCAGCAAGCTTGGAACGTCTTGTCACCCCTCTGCATGAACTGACTTATCTGCTCCTGCAGGTACTGAGTTCTTTGAAAAGGAAAGAATTTATGTAAGAACTCACACAATATTTCAGCCTAGCTAGTAATAGAGTTAGGTCGTAGAGAATTAAAATAGATTTTTTCCTTATCTTTCAAAGAAAAGGGAAATAAGCGAAGTTTGTATACTCATCAGTTCCAGCCCTATTAATGAAAATGGTGCAAACCAACTCAAAACCTGTCAAGTGTTGGTATGGACTCTCAGAATCCATCTCGTGAAACTAGGATATCATAGATAACATACCATGCTTAATGTTGAAGTTTGGTGCATCTTGTGGTAACACAATGTAGGAAGGTGTGGATGTGCATGTAGGCTGTAGAAAATCCTGAAGTGTACGTGGTGCAGGTGCAGCCATGACTTCCTTAAAGAATTGTTCAAATATATTGCTCAAATCAATTTCAGAATCACTCATAAAAATAATAGGAGAACAATCATAATATGTGCTCTGTATGTCACTATTGGTGTTAGGTGAAATTTTAGACAATCTATTCGAATTATCTCGAAGCCAGGGTATAAATCATCAATGCAAACAATAGAAATTCACCAACACAGCTGCAAGCAAGCATAATCAATTTTTGTTCAATTTTTTTTTTCAAAGTTTATTTTTTTCATTTTTTTATTTTTTTATTTAATGAAAAATAAAAAATAATTGGAAAAACACAAAATTTGAAATTAAAACTGGCAATCCCTGGAAATAGTATCAAAAACTAGAGTCACTCGAAAAATGAGCAGCTCAGAAACTACCCCAAGTATAGGAGTTTTGTCGTATAATATTTAACCCAAGGGTTAGATCGTCTCAAGGAATGCAGTTTAATTCCAAATTTTACGTAATTCCAATAAGAAAATAAGAAACAAAAGGTACTGAACACAGTTCAGATTCGAGTTTTCTGGATTGTTTGAGATTTCTTTTGATAAATTAAACGAATATACAATTTAAATCCTAATTCCTAACACGCATTGAATTTAACAACGAGAAACGGAAAACTTATGTTAACAACTGAACAAGAATTGAAACACACATTGAACTTCGAAATAAAAACTAAAGATGATAACTTTCTTATGTAATTAAAACAACCAATAATAAAAAAAACTCAATAAACACAAATGCAAACAATAAAAACCGAACTTTTAACAAAATCAAGAACCTGAATCAAGATCAAAATTTAAATGCAAACAAGAACTTGAATAAAAATTAAAGCTTTAAAAACTTAAATAGAATAAAAATGGGAACTTCAATAAGATTAAACCTAAACTAAATCGAACTTCAACAAACAAATTTTAAAATTTAAGGAAAACTACTAATTTAACTTCTAAAAAAAAATATATTTTTTTTCTTTTTGTATGTTATTCTTTTTTTTTTTTCAAGAACCAAATTGGGCATTAATCAAGTAAATAAATAACTCGAGCAATAATTAAATCTAATACTAATTTTAATTGAGAAAAAAAATTAAAAAAATAAGCTTTAATAATAATAATAATAATAATAATAATAATAATAGTACCCAAACAAAGATTCAAAGTTTAAAACTTTAACTAAAATTCAATTTAAAAATAACAATACTCAATTAAATATTTGAAGCAAGAATAAATCAAAAACTAAATAAAAGGAAAGGAAAGGAAAAGAGAAAGAAAGGAAAAAAGAAAGAGAAATAAAACTAGAGGTGCAGCCGTGAGTTGAAACCGCAGCAAGGAGCAGGGAGCTTTCGGGTGGCTGTCCATGTAGCAACCCAGCAACCATGGAGGCAACTGGTGTGGTCTTGGCAAAGGACTTCAGAGGCTGGGGTGGTCTGGAGTTGCAGAAGCACAACAGCAGGTTCGGATCCTTGGAGCAGCAGTGGCAGAAAACTCCTCGGCTGGTAGCAAGGGAGGGAGAGCAGCAGAGGAGGATATAGGGAACTGGAAGAGTACAACAACCTCTTCGGTTGGCAGCACTAGCAGCAAGGGGGCACTCAAGTTTGGACCTCTTTCCTTGACTTGAAGCTCGGCGAGTAACTCTACCTTATAAAGGAATTCTGAACCTCCTCTTCGCTCATCTTCATGTTGCCTCTCCTACTGACCTATTTATCAGACGTACCCATTATGATATTTTATCCTCCACCACACTTAAGAAAATAGGGTACGAAAAACACGAGCAATGTTGGTTTCCTAGAGGAGGTAGAAGGCAAAGACTAGTTTCTGACCTGTAACCACCAGTTCAGCACCCTGCTCCTCAGGTCGATGCTGCTCCTTCCTAGTTCCTTCCTTTTCTTCACACCAATCACCACCTTCAGCAGTGACATTAGATCCAAACTTTAATCCCTTCATGAAAATTTTGCATCTCTTCAGACCACCTACTCCTCACTTGATCAGAGGATTGGTTGTATTGAAAGGAATCTAGCTAGTTCTTCACGCGACATAGATCCTATGGACATTAGCTATGCAAATTCTAGTGATGATGCCTCTGATGAAGAAGAAGAAGAAGAAGAAGAAGAAGAAGAAGAAGAAGAAGAAGCAGAAGACACTAAAGAGGAAGAAGGTGATGATGAAAGTATTGGAGAATCTAAAGGTGATGCAACTAATGATGATTAAGCTGCAGATGATTGATTTTTTAGTTGCTCTTTGTGCTTTCTAACTCAGTTCTATATATATATATTTATCTCCCAATGATTTTACATTGTGTATACATCTAGATGAATATATTTCTCTATTTTTGTGCTATTATGTGTCTTTATTTGACTTTTCTTTGTTCCTCTTCTCTTTCTGATTGATGTCAAAAGAGGGAGAAAGCTTAGAAAGAAAAATTGAGATATAAGTATGAAAAATGATGAAAAGAGATATGACTAAGAAATGATGACATTGAATTGGTTTTGAATTCAGCTGAGAAATATACAACTGAGTATTACATCTGAAATTGACAAAGTATGATTTTGAGATTCAAACTGAGAAATGTACATTGTTGACATTCATGAACACTTATACATGGTTGATATATTGATCTTGAAATATGAAATTAAACTGATTCTGATGACACCTTATATTTTATTTTTCAAATATTGTTAAGAATATACTTATTGTGAGGGGGAGCCCAATTAAGGTTCACTCACTTTTTCTCCTTATTTGTCATCATAAAAAAAGGGGAGATTGTTGGCCTAAGAAGACTTGCAGATCTTATTTTGATGATAACAAATCAATGAAACTTAACATGTTTTGGTTAAGTGATGATATTTCAGGTAACTCAAGTATAAAGCTTAAGTGACCCAAGTGACTAATATCAAAGTGATTGACAAAGTCTGTTAAACTATTGAACTTAATGACACAAGATCTTATGAAGTTAAAGATGAAGCTTAAAGCCAAGCTCAATATGAAAAATGGAGGCTATACATGAAGACTTAGTGATTAGAAGAGTAAAAGCTTTTAAGAAGTCTCATGTAATTACTTCAAACATTTCAATATGAATGAATGAAGCTCTTGGGTTTTATTATTGACTTAGAGACCAAAATTTTAAAAATCCCATAAAATATGTTCAAAAGTCTCAAAGCAATATGGAAAGTATACAAGTTAACAAAATTTTTTGGAAACAAAATTGTAAAAGCATATGTTGTTGCACGATTAGGCGACTGACTTGTTTTGGTCAGACGACTAACCTTTTTATGCTGAAAAAAGTTGGAAAACAGAATAGGCCCAGTCGAGTGACCCTATGAGTTTAGGTGATTGAACCCATTTCGACTTTGAAATTTCGCTGGATTTTAAAAGATGAGGCGACTGACCCTGATAGTTTAGTCGATTGAACTTCGTAACAATCAAATTTAAACAGTGAAGAAATTTTTCCAAAATAGATTGCTTGACCCCCAAACTTTATGAAAACTTAGGAAACACTCCAAGTAACTTGGGGAACACAAAAATTAAACTTTTTCCATCTATAAATACATGTTATATCAAAGAATTAAAGACACCAATTCCTACAATTAGCATTCAAGCATAATATTTTATACTCTTTAAAAGCTTTCTTGCTAAAACTCTTGCTGAAGTTTCTACTGAGAATTTGCTGATTAAAGCCTACAGGTTCTTTGCATTTCTACTGAGTTTCTTAATCTAAAAAAGAACCCCGATGTTAACTTCTTGAGCTTCATATTTCTTTGATTAACGTATATTGTGATATTCACTTATACTAAATCTGTTCTCGCTGAGAGTGCTTTTTATACACAAGAATTGTTCTTGTTTCTCTTGGTTGTTTTTTATGGTTCAGGATTGTTGAATCGTTGGACTACCAAGTGTAGGGTATCTCCTGGAGAGGAGGGCTCCATCCTATTTGAAGGAGTGTGTAAACGGTTTGCTCTTCCTGATTAAGGGAGTAGTATAGTTAAATCCTTGGGTGGTTTGCCTAAAGTGAGGACGTAGGCAGGTATAGCCGAACCTCGTAAAATCTCAGTGTCTTTCTCTTTCCTAAGCCTCTTTAATTTTCTGCATATATAAGTTGAGTGGATGTTTACTTAATTGCTAGAAACTAAAAAGTTGTTGGGAATTACAGAAACCTTGATTAAAGGAAGTACGGTGATTTCGGAAACCTTGATTAAAGGAAATACATTGATAAATATCAAAGTTCATTAACATCATCAAACTAAAGTAACTTGTTTGATATCAAAATTTGAATGTTGGAAGTTTGCTGAAATTTCTATTTTATTTCATATTGAGAAATCAAACTTATCTTATTGATTGGATTGAGTTTTGGTCGTTGCAAATCAATTATACTTGTGTGATTGTTGAATATAAAAAAAGTTGGGAAAGACTTAATAAAAGAATTTATAAAGAAAATTTTAAAATCCCAATTCACTCCCCTTCTTGGGAGTACATCTTACTTCTTAATAATTGAGTTTTATTTTCTTCCCCTAAAAAATTATATATGTAGGAACCCAATTAGGTTTGGTGTTGACTTTGGTGTGATTCCAAGAGGGGGGGGGGTGAATTGAGTCTTAAAACTTTTTGGCTAATTTAAACATTTACACCTATTCACCACATATCATATCTCATTTTCACGTGTGTATGTAAATTAATAAAATGATAAATGCATACATACATGTGAAACATATCTCATTTAAATAGAGGTGAATGCAAATAATTATAATGATAAATGAAAGAGTACACATGCGGAAGTTAAAGTGTAGTAATTAAAAGAGATAAGGAGAGAGATACACATGATATTTGTTATCAAGGTTCGGCCAAATGAGACTACATCCCTGCCTTAGGCATACTCTCCTAAGATTGTACTATCCTTGCTCACCTAAACCCCAGCTCAATTACAAGGCCGAGCCTAACTTGTCTCCCTTATAAGGCAGAGATTCCCCAGTTCAATTTCCCGAGCTGAACCAAATCGGTCTCACTTATGAGGTTGAGACTCCCTAGTTCAATTTTTGGCCTGAATCAAACCGGTCTCATTTACGGAGCTGAGACTCCCCAGTTCAATTCCGGGCTGAACCCAACCGATACATTAAAAATATTTTTGTACAAGATAATGCTTCTAAGAATACAAGCAAAGGTATACACGTTAAAGCTCTACAATGCACTCTCTAACATGATAAGAAATATGCTCAGTAGAGTAAAGATATTTTCAAATAATATTTGCACAAATAAAATATATGTGTGTATAAAAGATATAATCTCCAACAAAGATCTTTATAGATAAAAACATTTGGAGAATTTGGAGTTTAAGTTCAAGAAAATATTTGTGCAATAAATGACTTCTCCTAAAAATATTTATCATGAAAATAATTGGGAGAAACTCAAGCAATGCTCTCAAAAATTATTTTCAAAGATCAAGTGCTTAGTGAAAGTACATGCAAATAAAATGCCCTAAATAAAATACTCTCCTCAAAAATGATTTTGTAATTAAAAGCATGAAAGAGAGTTGGAGAGATTTGTATAAAAGATTTTACCCAAAAGAATGACTTTAACAATAAAAAAGACGTTTTGGGGGAACTTTGATTAACAATGGATTAGAGAGAAAATTTAAACTAACTAAAGTTGCTAATCTAGAGTAATGAGGAGGTGTATATAGATTTTCAATAAAATATGACCGTTAGGGACACACTTGGTATTTTTAAAATGTTTAATTAAAAATTAAGCATATTTAGGACTAAAAAAATAACCCAACCTGAGAGGTTCGGTCTCCCAAACAGACACAACTTGTCTTGGGTTAGGGTGACTGTGGGCAACGACTGTTCGGCTGAAGTCAAGGCGATTTCCCAACCTTTGTAGGTTCGAGCGCCTAGTGCTTGGTTCGGGTTGTCGGTTCTAGCAATTTAGTTACTCGATAACATTTTGAACTAGAGGTTAAGGCGGCCGAGGCTAGTAAAAAGTGTCAGCATTCAAGGTTCGGTTGATCGTGAAATTTTAGTTCAAATTTGGACCGGTCACCCTAGTCATGTCAAAGTATTGACTTTTTACGAGTTTGGTCAATTGAGGCATTTTTAACACCCTATGTTTGGTCGGCCAAACCCCTTTCAAAGCTCAATTTAGGTACTAATTTTTATTAGAATTCACCCTTTTTAATAAAGGTATAACTTTTAAGTTATAGGGGATTTTCCATGGGGTATTTTTGGAGACCTAAAGTCAATCTATGACCTTTTGAGCATCAAAACCCTAAATGATGAAAACCATTCTTTGAATGATTTTAGTTGTCTAAGAAAAAGGTTTTTCTTTTATCATGTTGGGTTTCGTAATGTCTGCTTATGGTCAATTTGAGCATTCAATCCTTATAATGCAAGATGTATGCATTTATAGACCAAAATATAAAATTAAATGCAATACAACTAAAAACAAAATGTCTTCTTCTTTTGCTCTTCACTTCATGGAATGCACCGGTTGAAGTAAGCTTTAAGTCTTATGACTTCCATTTTCCTTTTGCCTCATGTGTGTGTTGAATAGTAAACCTATTTAGGCACTTAAAAACATACATAAGAAACTGGTGCTTTGTTAGCATCAAAATAGGGATCGGACTCAAAAAGTCAACATTTGGGTTGTTATAAATTATTATTATTATTATTATTAAATTATATCTTTTTATTTATTATAAAGCAAGAAGAAAATTCGAGTCGAAGACCATCATGGGCCTCGTATAGCTTCGAGACTCATGTGGACCCCACAATACTCCAATAGGCCTCACATGGTTTTATGGGCTCCATAAGACCATGTGGGGCCTACATATGTCCTAAAGTCGTGTGGGGTAAGCCCCGCATAGCTTCGAGACCTTTGTGTGGACCTCACATGGGTCTTAGACTCGAACCTGCTTCTACCTTTATAATAAATAAAAAGATATAATTTAATAATAATAATAATAATAATAATAATAATAATATAATTTATTATTAATAATAATTATATAATAATAACTATAATAATAGTTGGAAGGGGACAAGCCCCTTCCCATTATTCACTTTCCTTTTCTCTCCTCCCTCTCTTTCTTCTTTCTTTCTCCTTTCTTTTCTTCTTTAGTCTTTCTTTCCTTTCTTCTTTCCTTCTCCCTCTAGCCCACTCCTCTCCAATCAAATTCCTTAACCCATTAATTAGTTTGTCTTCTACCCACTCACCACTCACAAGCAAGCACCACCTCCGACCAAATACTAATTGAAAATTGATTTGATACAAACTTAATGACCATTTTTATTATTTTATTATTATTATGCTCTACTCGTATATATATATATATATATATATATATATTTTTGGGTCGCCACATTAATAAATTATATCTTTTTATTTATTATAAAGGAAGAAGCAAGTTCGAATCTAAGACTCATATGGGCCCCACACAGTCTTGTGGTCCCATATGGGTCTTTGACTCGAACTTGCTTCTTCATTTATAATAAATAAAAAGATATAATTTATTAAGGAATAATAATAATAATAATGATAATAATAATTGGAAGGGGTCAAGCCCCTTCCCATCATTTACTTCCTTTGTCTTTCCTCCCCCTCTTTCTTCTTTGTTTCTCCTTTCTTTTATTCTTTTGTCTTTCCTTCCTTTCTTCTTTCCTTTCCCTCATAGCCCACTCATCTCCAATTAAATTAATATCCTTTCTGTCTAAGATCTCGATTGACATTTATGCATATGAGAAATTATGTATATATTATTAAGTATTATAGTTACAGTTTTAAAGCTTTGTGACTCATGTGGGGCCTACATAAGCCTCAAAGACTTGTGGGATCCATATAGGTATTGATGATGTGTGGGCCCCACATGAATTTACCTCTTTTCTGGCCTAGCTAAATCCAGTCTTCGGACAGCACAACTCATGTGGTCTTATGCCCTAGCCTTGCTTCGGGAGTAAGTGAGCTACAACCGATGATTTCCACCTATGAGACTACTTTTTTCTTCCAATATATATATAAATATATGTGTGTGTGTGTGTGTGTGTGTGATGACCATAAAGATATAAAACGTAGTAATATAATATATGTAGACTTTAATTGATTATTTACTATCACACACTACCCTAATATAATAATAAAATAATAAAGATGGTCAAAACAGAGGTGTTTCTCTGTTAGGATCTTTGGTTCCATGTTTGATGCCTAAGTAATACCTTGTTTAGTGAGTGCTTAGAGACCATTATGGCTCAATCGCTCCTTAGAGGTCAACCTAGTTAAAGTGGAATTTCATAGGATAAATAGAGTAGACACAATTAATGTACATATATAAGTACATATATATAAAGTAATATTTTTAACTAACATACTTTGTAGAAATATATGATAAAATATAATAATACTAATATAGGTGTCCTGCTATGCATTTCATAAATTTTGCAATATAGCTGATTTTTCCATATCTAGTGCATATGGGGTCTCAAAGCTGTGTGGGGCCCACAAGATTGTGTGGGGCCCATATGAGTCCCGAAGCCGTGTAAGGCCCACATGAGTCCCGAAACTATGTTGGGCCCATAATACTGTGTGAGGCCTATTGGAGTTGTGTGGGGCCCATATGAGTCTTGAAGCTGTGTAGGACCCACAAGACCGTGTGGGGCCTATATGGGTCTTCGACTCGAACTTACTTCTTCCTTTATAATAAATAAAAAGATATAATTTATTAATAATAAAAATTGATAATAATAAAATTTATTAATAATAATTATTATATAATTTATTAATAATAATTCTTATATAATTTATTAATAATAATTCTTATATAATTTATTAATAATAATTATTATATAATAATAATAATGATAATTGAAATTAGGAATAGCTTCCCAAGAGAGGGTGAATTGGATTCTAAAAATTTCTTTTAATTCCATACTTATTTGATTTTAACACCTTTCCTCTTAAACGAACATTCAAACTTTGTATGCCCTTTTTTCTTGCATTGATAGCACATGGTGTTTGTGTAGGCATTAGAAGATGAACGAGTATAGTCTTTGGATTCTTTTGAGAAATATCCCATGTAAAAATTATTTTTCTTTTTATTTTCAATTCCATTGAAACCAATGCCTTCTTTATTTAAAGACATTCTTTGTAAGCCAATCATCTTATCAAGGTTTTCCTTTCCTTTTGTAAAGTTGTAAATAATTTTATCCTTATCGTTGATTTGATTCTCGAGATCATTTAACTCCATGTCTTTCTTGTCAACAACCTTCTTTAATGATTTCTCTAATTCTAGAGATAATTTTCTGATTCTATCCTCTAATTCAGAAATATACATATCTTTCTCATATAAGGTAGAGAATAAGGATCGAAGGTCTTTTATCATTTGGTCGTTCTTGCTTTCTAGTTTCTCAATTTTCAAGTTGTTTTCTTTTTCAGCAAGATTTTTGGATTCTATTTCTTTCATTGCTGATTCATGCTTATGTTCTAATTGCTTGAGTTTTGAGTCTTTATCTCTTTCAGCATTCTTTAGGAATTCTAATTCTTTCATTAAACTTTCATTTTTATTCTTCAATGAGGTGTTTTGTTTATTTGCTTTGACCAGCATCTTATGTACTTTGAATAGATCATTTTGAAGTTCATCATAAGATGGCATACCCTCATCACTTGATTCATCACTACAAGAATTACTTGAAGATTTAGTTTAGGAGCTTTCTTCATTATCCCATGCCATAAAGCACGTGTAGGCAACCTCTTGGTCACTTATTTCATTCTCCGAACTACTTGTACTATCCCAAGTAGTGACTTTCATGGCCTTATTGTTTTTCTTTTTAGACTCTTTCTTTAATAGTGGACATTCTAGTTTTAAATGTCCAGCTTTATTGCAATTGTAGCATTTAGGAGTTTTATTCTTTGATTTCTTTTTGCTGAAATCTTTTTCTTCTGATTCATCTGATTCAGATTTTTGATTTCTTCTCTTGAATTTGTTTCTCCTTCTTAGTATCCTTGCTAGCTTTTTAGATGTGAAGGCTTCTTCATCTTCATCCATTTCACTACTTGAGTTTTTTTCTAAGGCTTTAAAGGCTATTTTTTCCTTGAGCTTTGGTTTTCCCACTCTTATCATTCATTGCCATTTCATATATGAGAAGAGAACCTATAAGCTCATCTAAGGAAGTGTTTTTCAAATTTCTTCCTTCAATTATGGTAGTGGCTTTTGGTTCCCATACGGTTGGTAGCCCTCTAAGAATTTTTCTTATCATTTCATAAGTAGTGTAGGTTTTTCTTAGTGCATTTAGGGAATTGATTATGTGAGTGAACCTAGTAAACATATTTGTAATTGATTCATCCAAGTTCATCTTAAAGGCTTCATACTCGCTTGTGAGCATATCAACCCTATTATCCCTTACATCCATTGTTCCTTCATAAGTAACTTCTAACTTATCCCATATTTCCTTAGCTGATTTACAAGCCATTACTCGATTAAATTCATTAGCATCCAAGGCACAATATAGAGCACTCATGGCACTAGAGTTTATTTGCAAGATTTTATAATCTCTTTCAGTCATATCTTTCTTTTCCTTTGGTATTTGTTTTCCATCTACTAATGTGGTAGGAATTAGATTACCATCCGTGACAATCTCCCAAGCTTTCCAATCCATGGTTTGAATGTATATTTGCATTCTCATTTTCCAAAATGTATAGTTTTGTCCGCAAAAGATTAGTGGCCTAATCGAAGATTGTCCCTCTCCAAAGGGAGCTACGCATGTGTGAGCCATTAGGATCTTTCTATAGTTACTTGTTAAGATTTACTATAACCTGCTCTAATACCAATTGAAATTAGGAATAACTTCCCGAGGGGCGGGGGTGAATTGGATTGTAAAAATTTCTTTTAATTCCTTTTAAGATACCTTAAACTTCCTTTATTTCTTTTAACCAATTCTTGACTTGTTTGTTTAATTTTTGAATCAATCAAGAACTTAGTTCTTTTATCCAATCAATAACACAATTAAACAACCAATCAATTAAACACAATCTTCAAACCAAACAATCAATTCATTTGCCAAGCACAAGTTAAACAAAAAACAACAAAACCAAGATATAAAGTATTCAACACTTTGGAAATATAACAACTCAAGATGGTTGTTTGTTTATATGCTCCAAATTTGAACCAAGCCCTGTAGTGAATGAGAATTTATGCTTGCTGATATAAAGCCCTACATAGATGAATCAAATCACTCTTTCCAAATATTTAGAACTCAAATAAACTCTTGGTAAATTTATCTTTGAGATGTTAACCAAATAATGTACTCCCGTAAGGTTTCCGCAAGATATGGTATAACCAACGTACTCCCTTTCGGTTTCCGCAACCCAAATCAAAATTAAACCTTAAGTTTGTTTGATTTCCAAATATTACGTAGTATATATGATTATCAAATAAACCATCCATGCAATTTTAATATGCTGAAAATAAAGAGTAAGGGAAAAAGAGAATGAGACGGGGATTTTTACAAGGTTCGGCTTATACCCAGCCTACGTCCTCGCCTTTGGCAAACCACCAAAGGATTACTAAACTTGTTCCGTTGACGGGTGTAACAAACCTTTACAACACTCATTGGTTAAGGCTAGAGTCTGCCTTTTCCAAATAATATCCCCTCATCCGGTCACTCCTTACATAGGCTAGAGCCCGCCTCTCTAAGCAATATCCCTTTGCTTAGCCAACAATCCAAACAATCTTTGGAATCGTCAATCTACAAGAAATAATTCAAATAGATGCGTACAAATAATGCTCACACAAAGAGCAGATTAGTACACGTTAGAAACTAATATACTCCAAAATCAAAATATCAAAAGAATGAAGTAAGAATCTCTGTGTGAATATCACTGGATTACTTCTCTTTGATGAGGATCAAGAACTTAAATTGAATGCTTCAGAGAAGTTGTAAAAGCTCATAGATTTATCAGAAATTTCGCAGCTATTCAGAACTTTAGAAACAATATAGCAAGAGTTTTGAGTGAAAGATATCTTGAAGGAATTTTCAATTGCTTGGTATTATTTTGATTTGTAAAACCATGTATTTATAGGATTTCAAACTTGTTTCCATGTTGCAAAAGTTTCCTTAGAAAGTTTCCCAAGTTTTTAGAAAGTTTGGAGCTCAAACGGCTATATTTTAAAATATGAGAAGATTAAAAAATCTGCTCGTTGCCCTACTTTGGTTGCCTGAAGTCCAACCTCAGTAGCCTGAGGTACGTTCAGGAGCCTGAAGACACAGGGTCAGGCACCTGAAGGTACACTGCCTGCTTAATTTTCTTCAGCAAAAATCTTCGGTTTCCTGAGGTTTTAACTTTGGTCGCTTGGGTTGTACACAACTACTTTTATTCTTTCTTTTTCAAAGACTTTTGGTTTCTTTGCTTTATTGCTCTTGAAAAACATTTTCTTCAGATATTAAAATAAAAACTTTAAGTCCATATTTATCACCTAATGAGTTTCATTTCATTCATAATGACATTTTTAACTTTGAAGTACTGACATGAAGATTTCCTAACAAAATAAACATTTCTTGTTCTTTGAAACTTCATGACTCTCTTGAAGCTTTGAGTTCATTCCATCTTCAGATGTCTTTGAGCTTCCCTTTTTGATCTCTTCAAGATATATCTCATACTTTTAAATTTCCTGAAAAACATCATTATCATCAAACCTTTTCTTCATTTGTTATCATCAAAACAAGAGGTTAAGCCTTGTAAGGCCAACAATAATAATAATTGGAAGGGGACAAGCCCCTTCCCATTATTCACTTTCTTTCTCTCTCCTCTCCCTCTTTCTTCTTTCTTTCTCCTTTCTTTTCTTCTTTTTTCTTTCCTTCCTTTCTTCTTTCCTTTCCCCCGTAGACCACTCATCTCCAATCAAATTAATTAGTTTGTCTTCCACCCACTCACCACTCACAATCAAGCACCCCCTCCCACAAAATGCTAATTGCAAATTGGTCCCTCCCCATGCCTATAAATAGAGAAGTTCTCTCTATTAAAATCTCATAGCTCATATGTGAAAAAAAATATTTCCAGAGAAAGAAAAGGAAAAGTGAGTGAAAGAATTAGTGGTAAAAAGAGAGTTTTTGCATGTAAAATTCTCACTCATCCACTTTTTCTAAATCTTATTTTAAGAGTTAAAAGTTTTTTGTAACCGTTTCACATGGTTAAATTAGTGTAAGTAAATTTGATTATGTTAGGTTTTTATTTAAATTTTACCTGAGTTTATTTATATGTATATTTGATTATATCAGTTTTAGTTTATTATACTTGCGTTAATTTTTGGATTAAGAAATGTTCTAATCCACTCGAGTAATTTTCAGCATTACTTGCTATTCAAGAAAATATTTTTAACACGAAAATCGTGTGACATGAGTTTATTTCTATGTTGCATGTTTCATGAAAACATGAGTAAAGAGGACATAAGTTTATTTCTACGTTGCATGTCTCATGAAAATATGAGAAAAAATGAGATTTTCACGATATTATTTTGATTGCATAAATTATAATAAGATGTTTTTAAAACCCTTATGGCGAAGAAAGTTCAAAGTTACAGATGCTCGGTACCATAACTTAAAGTTTAAAAGGATTAGAGTGCACCCACATTATTTACAGAGTGGTTTTATATGATTTACGGTTTGATTTAGTTTGGCTAGCTAGCTAGCTAAGTCAAGTCTTCGGACTGCACAACCTTATCGTGAGGGTAAACATTACTTAGGGTTAACATGCCTAAGGGAGGTTTTTATGGTATATGTATATATATATATATATATATATATATATATATATATATATATATATATATATAATTATGTGAACCAGACTATTTTATGCCTCAATGATGATTTGAAGGAATAACATATGTTTATGTGAATAGGGCCATTTTTGTGCCTAAACGATGATCTGAAGGAAACATATAAGGAAAATTATATATATGTTGACTCTACGAGTCCAATCCTGTTTTGATAATGACAAATCACTTGGTAATTGATTTGTGCATTGAGTTTGTGAACAAGACCTATATTAAGTATGCATGGAAAAATAATGAGTCATGAAAGCCATAAAGTAAAGCTGACCCATTTTGGCAAGTTCCATGGAAATCAAAGAGTACAAGAATCAAGATGCAAGCGGAAAAGTTCAAGAACATCCTGGAAATGGGTATTTAGAACTTATGTATTTACATTGTCGTATGATTTAATTTGAGCTCAATATATACGTATAATGACTTTAGGTTTCATGCATTTCATGAACATCATTAGGGGACTTTCATGGACTTAGAAATATTCTTAAAACCTTGGAAAGTGTTTTTATAAAAGAGCCAAGAAAGAAAGTAAAACAGATTTTTAAATTAAAAAAAAAGGAGAAAAATTGAAAAAAAGGGGACTTCGGTAGCCTGAACTCAACCTCACTCGCCTAAAGAATTTCTTCAGGAGTCTGAAGATTAAGTTCGGTGGCCTGAAGAATTAATGAGAAACATAGCAAGTTGGCCGAGGTACTTTGGTCGCTTGAACTTGGGTCTTTAGGCACCAGAACTTGCCACGTCAGGAGCTTGAACCACACTTCAGTCACCTGACCTTATATTCCAAGTTAATTTTTCAAAGGTTTAAGGAACTTCAGTTGCTCGGGCTTCGACCTCAGTCGCCTCAATTTGCGGGAAAACTTAAAAGAATGATTTTTATTAAAAGAACTTGCGAGCTATTTCTTTGATCCAACAGTTGAGATCAATTCTAAGGGTAAGACACTATATATACTGAATATCTAAACCCTAGAACGAAGCTAAGACACACAACAAGAGAAGAACATATCTTACTGCAAGAACATAGAGAAACTTGAGCTGATTGCTATACGATTTCCTGCACTTCATTCTTCATTCATCTTCTTTGGGAAAATCTACTCCAGAAATTAAAGGGCTTTCGAAATGAGAAATAGCTTCCCAAGAGGGGGGATGAATTGGATTCTTTTTAAATTTTAATGATTTTTAAGCTATTGATTTTAATTACCCAGAAAACAAGATATATAAATGATAACTACACTTAAAAATACTAAAATTTAAATTCACAAGCCAATTAATGAAATCAACATAATTCAATCACTCAACCAAAAATATTAGAGCTTTAGTTGATTTTTCTGTAAACTCTTAGTATGCACTTTACTTGATCAAGATTTCCGCAGATTAACCAACGTACTCCCTTTTTGGGTTTCCTCAAATGATTAATCAAAACATACTTTCTAAATATCAAGTACCTTTGTTTCTGTCTCACTTAAGAATCTGCAACCTGCGCATTTAAATCATACCACAATAGCAAGTAAATAATATAAAGTAAAGTAGAGAGAAAGACACAAGATTTTTATGAGGTTCGGCTTCAACACAGCCTAAGTCCTTGCCTTTGGCAAAGCACCAAAGGATTCCTCTATATCAGTTCCATTACCTGGTGGAACAATACCAATTTACAACCACTCCTTTTGTTAGGCTAGAGCCCGCCTCTCCAAACAATAACCCTTTATTTGGTCCAACGATTCAACAACTCTGAATCATTTAAGAATGATGATAAAGAAATTTGTATACAAAAGAGAACTCTCACAATAGAGTAGATTAGTACAATGATCAGCTCGGTTATACTCAAAAGTAATTCAAATATAAGAAATTTGAAGCTCAATGCTTAGTATGAATTACCAAATGATTTTTCAAAGAAACAGAAAGATTCTGATTTTTTAAAGCTTTGCTTCAAAAAATATAAATCAATATCAGATCAGAAAGTTTAAGCACAAGAAAATTTTAGATCCTTTGAGAAATTTGAATATTTGAAAATCACTTGATCTAAAAACCTTTGAAAAATAGTTTGATCTAAAAACCTTGAAGGTTGCTTGATCTTAAACTTTGAATATTGCTGGATTTGAAACTTTGAAGATTTCTGGATCTCAAACTTTTGAAGATTTCTAGATCTGAAACTTTTGAAGATTTATGGATCTGAAACTTTTGAGAATTGCTTAATTTCAACAACCTTTCAATATTGCCTCTATGATCATTATTTTAAACCTTTGAAATTTTTGATTATTTATAGATGTTTTTAGAAGCCATCCATTACTCCCAAAGATTCCTAAAATTCATTTCCAAATATTTTGAAGTAAATATGTTTAAAAGCATGGTTTAAAAAATCTTCTTTTCTTAAGCCCTTTTTATTTATTTAAATTTTTTTTTTAGAGTATATATGTTTAAAAAAATATATTTTTGATTTTCTATGAGCTTCAAACCACTTTATATTTGAGTTTAACCTTTGAAGTACTTACATTAAGAACATCCTAAAATATAATTCTTTAATCTTCGATCTTGTTATTCCATTATCTTTGTTGTTTCAATCTTTTATTTGAGCTTTTCACTAGTATAATTTTATTCCTCATGCTCTTTGTAATCCATAAGCTTTTCTATGTGTTCTTCAAGGATTCTTTGTAATCCATAAACTATACTTGTATTCTTCAAGAATTCTTTGTAATCCATAGGCTTTTTTATGCACTTGGCCTTTGTCACTTTCTTGAAAAAATTTTACTTGAAACATATTAAACATATCATTGATTTGTTATCATCAAAATAAGAATTGTAAGCCTTATTAGGCCAACAATCTCCCCCTTTTTTATGATGACAAATCGAGAGCAAAAATAATAAGATTTTAATATTCATGGCTCCCCCTATCAATAAGCATGATACAATTCATGTATGTAAGTCCAAAAGATAATCCATGAATAAACCATACATACACGTAAAAGATTCATCCATCCATTTAAAAGGTATTTAAAAGGTTTTACAAACCATTATATATATCATATTTTTGCACTCACTTCTCTTAAACATTTTCTCCCCCTTTGGACATCAATCAAAAAGGAAAAAGAGAGACAAAAACAAAGAAATGCTGCAAGTCAAAGTATTAGTTTTAGAAAACCAAAGATAGCCTAGCCGATAAAACTTGAATTACATAAAAACACATAAAAGTGTTAGGTAAAGGCACATCAGTCAGAGTCTTCCATATTTTCACTTTCATCATCTTCTTCTTCTTGTGCTTCAGATTTATGATTTCCTTCCTTTTGTTCACTATCATTTTCTCCTTCTTCTTGTTCTCCAGATTCATCCTCACTAGAAGTAGCAGAGCTGATACTCATAGGAGATTTTCCTTTAGAGGAGCTAGCTATCGGTTGCTTAATCTTTTCAACCCGTTTATCAATTTGTGAACAGTGAGTTTCTATGGATGTAACCTTTTCTTGCAAAGTACTGAGGTCAGATTTCATACCATCACTAAATGTCATGTAATGGTTAAAAAATGGAACAAACCATGACGGAGTATCTGGATCAGGCTGAACTAAAGCTGTGTGGATAGATGATGAAGAAGGTGGTGGTGCAGATGAGAAATTCATATGTCCTTTATGGAACCACCATTGAGGATAATTTTTATAGCCCATCCGTTTTAGAATGGTGTTAGAAAAGATATCATAGTATGTCTTGCTAGTAAAGTTGAATGATGGAGTCAAAACATTAAAATGAGCGAAAACCATATTCAACATTCCCGCATATGGTAGGACAACACCGGGAGCATCAAATTTCATGATAATCTACTAAATGATCAAACTTGGAAGATCCATCTTCTTCCCTTTGAGGATGCACCACATTACAAAACAATCCAGAAACGAAATGTGATCGTGAGAACCAGATCTTGGTAAAATGTTGTTTGTAATAAGCTTGTGCAAAATGAGGGCTTTCAAACTAAGCTGCTTACAAAGTGGAGGATGACCAAAGTTTACAAGAGTGTCAGTTATAACCAGTGGCAAAAACTCTTGTGATGTAAAACCTTGAGTCATAATCCATTACTTCTCAATAATATAAATCTCAAAATCCCTTAGCTTAATTCGAAGAATCTTTCCCAAAGATATGGGATTTAGATGGATTTCTTTCCCAAGCAAATTTGTTTTGATTCCATTTTTGCATCGCTCCATGTTTGCATTAAAAAACGCACAACATTGGGATAATAGCCTTTAGCTTGGTAGGTAATAAATTTATCCCATCCAATGTTCTTGAAAAGTTCCAAGATTTCGGGAAAATCAGAATTGAAGAACGTTACGTCGAGTACCTTACCTAATAACGGTTCATCTGAAGCAATTTGATTTCGGAAATGGTGCTTGGTGTGTGGAGTGACCAACCATTTCTCCACCTCATCGTTATTTATTATTGTGGAAGAAGAAGATCCTTTAACACCAACAGATTTTGACCTAGGCATGTTTGGATGAAGAAGAAAATCAAAGAAACTCTAAGTTAAGCTCAGTGTTTGTGTGGAGGAAGGATTTGATACTAGGTTGCAAGATGCTTTAAGCAGGATTTGTGTATGGAAAGTGATGGATACGAAGGGTTTTAGAGAGAAAAAAATGAATGGTCAAGCGCCTGGTGGGTTTTAAAATGACTTAAAATAGGGTTTTAAAGCCTACTCGCCACGAGGCAATCGCCTGCTTCAATGTGGCAGGCGCCTATCTCTGTGGAATTTTGAAAGACAGTAGCCAGGCAGTTTCCTGGTACCCTGGTGGCAGTCGTCTGTCAACCAGAACAATTTCTAGATTACTTCACGACTGTGAAGCATGCCCAATTCTCTTCTTATAAATATGAATCTTTATTCCAACAAAGGTTTTGTAAAAATATCTGCTAATTGATCATGTGTATTTACAAATTCTAGTATTATATCTTCATTTTGTACATGATCTCTCAAGAAATGATGTCTTATATCGATGTGTTTTGTTCTTAAGTGAGATAATGGATTTTTTGAAATACTAATAGCACTTGTGTTATCACATTTGATAAGGATAGTTTGATATTGTATTTGAAAATCTTTTAACTGTTATTTCATATATAATGTTTGAGCACAACAACTTCCTACAGCAATGTATTCTGCTTCTGCTGTGGATAATGCTACAGAATTTTGTTTCTTTGAAGACCATGAAACTAGAGAATGTCATAGAAAATGACACGTTCCACTTGTGCTTTTTCTATCTATTTTACATCCAGCAAAGTCTACGTCTGAATAACTAATCATTTCAAATCCAGATTCCTTTGGATACCATAAACCTAGTTCAAGTGTACCTAGGAGATACCTAAGAATTCTTTTGAATGCTGTTTGATGTGATTCCTTTGGGGTTGACTGAAATCTTGCACACATACATACACTAAACATAATATCTGGCCTACTTGCTGTTAAATAGAGTAGGCTTCCTATCATTCCTCGATAATGCTTAGTATCAACTTGTTTCCCTTTTTCATCTTTGTCAAGACTAGTTGAAGTACTCATGGGAGTTCCTATGGTCTTACTTTCTTCCATATCAAACTTTTTTAACATGTCTTTAATGTATTTAGTTTGATTTATAAAGATTCCATTTTTTGCTTGTTTGATTTGTAATCCAAGAAAGCAATTTAATTCTCCCATTATACTTATCTCAAACTCTTTTTGCATACATGTGGCAAATTCTTTACATAGATCTTTATTTGTAGCTCCAAATATAATATCATTCACATATATTTGAACTAATAACAAATTTTTGTTTTTAGTTTTAATGAATAAGGTACTATCAACTTTTCCTCTTGTAAATTCATTTTTAAGTAAGAATTTACTTAATCTCTCATACCAAGCTCTTGGAGCTTGTTTCAAACCATAAAGGGCTTTTGTTAATTTGAATACATGGTTTGGATTTTTAGAATTTTCAAACCCTGGAGGTTGTTTGACATATACTTCTTCATTTATATATCCATTCGAAAATGCACTCTTCACATCCATTTGATATAACTTAAAATTCTTATGGGCTGCATATGCTAAAAGCATCCTAATGGCTTCCATCCTTGCCACAGGTGCAAAAGTTTCATCATAATCAATTCCTTCTTCTTGATTATATCCTTGTGCCACTAACCTAGCTTTATTTCTCACAACAACTCCATTTTCATCCTTCTTATTTCTAAACACCCATTTAGTTCCTATAATTGATTTTTCTTTGGGTTTTGGTATTAGTTCCCATACTTGACTTCTTTCGAATTGATTTAATTCCTCTTGCATAGCTATAATCCAAGAGTCATCATTTAAGGCATCTTCAATATTTTTTGGTTCATGTTGGGATAAGAAAACATAATGATTGCAAATATTTTTTAGTGAGGCTCTAGTAGTTATTCCTTTTGAGGTTTCACCAAAAATTTGTTCTTTTGGGTGATTTTTGTCATATTTCCACTCTTTAGGAAGTTTTAGTTTCTCTGAAAGGTTTTCATTTAATGCATCATTGTTTTTTTCTTCTTTTATTTCAAGAACATCTTCCTTTTGTGAAGTGACTTCTTTTTCATCATTCATATATTTAATGTTATAATGATTTGATTCATCAAAAGTTATACGAATTGATTCCATAATTGTAGAAGTTCTTTTATTATAAATCCTATAAGCTTTATTGTTTGTAGAATAACCTAAGAAAATACCTTCATCTGGCTTTGCATCAAATTTTCCTAGGTCATCTTTAGTATTTAATATAAAACATTTGCAACCGAATACAGGAAAGTAGGATATATTTGGTTTTCTATCTTTCCAAAGTTCATATGTTGTTTTATCTATTTTTGATCTTATTGATACCTTATTTACAATATAACATGCTGTATTTACAGTTTCTGCCCAAAAATATTTAGGTAAACTATTTTCATTGAGCATTGTTCTTGCCATTTCTTGCAAAGTTCTATTTTTCCTTTCAACAACTCCATTTTGCTGTGGAGTTCTAGGTACTGAAAAATTGTGAGTTATTCCATGTTCATTACAAAATTTATCAACTTACTTATTTTTAAACTCTCTTCCTTGGTCACTTCTAAAGTTTGTTACATTATAACCTTTCTCATTTTGTAGTTTCATGCATAAAGTTATTAATTGATTGCAAGCTTCATCTCTGTTTGCTAAAAATTTTACCCAAGTAAATCTTGAAAAATCATCTACTATTACAAAAGCATATTGTTTTCCACCTAAGCTTAAGGTTCTAGTTGGACCAAAGTCTAAGTGTAAGAGTTCTAGGGGTCTTTTGGTGGATATGAATTTTTTCCTTTTAAAACTTGTTTTTACTTGTTTTCCCTTTTGACAAACATCACATATCTTGTCTTTTACATACTTAATATTTGGTAATCCTTTTGCAAGAATTTTCTTAGATAATTTAGATAGTAGGTCTATGCTTGCATGTCCTAATTTCTTATGCTATAAGCAACTTGCTTCATTCATGGCTGTTAAACAAGTTATGTTTTGATTTGTTATTTTCTCAAGATTTATACAGTAAACATGATTTATTCTATAAGCCATAAACAAGGTTTCTTTATTTTTGGGATTCTGGATGACATATTTTTCTTTCATGAACATTACTTCGAACCTTTTATCACTTAATTGACTGATACTTAAAAGATTATGTTTTAGTCCTTCTGCTAATAACACATTATCTATAGTGAGTGAAGGTTTTTTGCCAATTTTACCTATACCGACAATTTTACCTTTGGCATTTTCGCCGAAGGTGACGTATCCCCCATCTTTTTGTTTTAAGGTAGTGAACTTGTTCTTGTCACCAGTCATATGTCTTGAGCATCCGCTATCCAAGTACCATTTGTCCATTGTCGTTGTTGTCCTAAGGCAAACCTATAATGAGGGACACTATGTGTTAGTTTTTGGAACCCAAATTCTTTTGACTTTCATTGTTTTACTGTTAGTTCCACTATTTGGACTTTCATTGTTTTACTGTTAGTTCCACTATTTGTTTTCCATTCTCCTTGGACTTTAACATAATTTTTCTTTAATGGACAATTAAACATTATATGACCTTTAGTCTTGCACATATAGCAAGTGGTGTGTTCATGTTTGTTATTTGATGAAGTGCTAGCATAAAACCTAGCTTCCTTATTAAAGTATCTTATGTATAGCTTTTTATTCTTTTTATTTGTTTTACCATTGTAGCCTATTCCTTCTTTGATTCCATGAAGCCTTTGCTGTCCAATAATCTTTTCAAAGTTCTCTTTACCTTTAGTAAAGTTATAGATAATCTTTTCCTTATCCTTAACTATCTTTTTGAGTTCATTTATTTCTAAATCTTTCTTATTCAAACCATCTATATAAGTTTTATCTAATTCTTGTTTTATTTCTTCTTCCAGCTTCTTAATATAAGTATTTCTTTCTTCTTCAATTACTTTAAATGATTCTAGTTGCTTTACTAGTTCTTGATTCTGATTTTCAAAGTTATATTTCTTTTATACACTTTTATAAATCTTTTATGTAGTGAAAATAATTCAGTTTGTAATTCCTTGTAAGAAGGCAAACTATCACATTACTCATCACAAGACACATTTTGAGATTCTGTTGAAGAATAATAAGAATTTATCTCTTCATCATTTGCCATGAAGCATATATTTGCCATCTCTTGTTCAATTGATTCAGTTTCAGTTTCGTTGGAGCTTGAATCATCCCAAGTAGCTTTCATTGCTTCCTTCTTTTTCTTCTTGTCCTTCTTGAACAATGGACACTCCGGTTTAATATGTCCTAGCTTTTTGCAGTGATAAAAAATTGGTAATTTATTCTTACCTTTATTTTCTTTCCTACTTGTATCTCCTTTTTCAGTTTTCTTTTTGTAGAATTTTCTAGGAAACCTTTTATTTCTTCTATAGAATTTTCCTAGTCTCTTAGTAATGAATGCCAATTCATCTTGATCTAGGTCACTTGTTTCGCTTTCTTTTTCACTAGAGCTATGGATTTTTTATGCTTTGGTTTGGGGTTTCTTTCTTTCAGTGCCATTTCATATGTAAGAAGTGAACCTATAAGTTCATCCAAAGACGTAGTCTTAAGGTTTCTACCTTCCGTGATAGCTGTGGCCTTTGGTTCCCAAATAGAGGGTAAACCTCTTAGAATTTTCCTAATCATTTCATATGTAGTATAGGTTTTTCCTAAGGTACTTAAAGAGTTTATTATGTGGGTAAATCTAGTGTGCATGCTTGATATTGTTTCTTCAGAATTCATTTTGAAGGCTTCGTATTCACTTGTTAGCATATCTATCCTATTGTCTCTAACATCGACGTTTCCTTCATAACTTACTTCTAACTTATCCCAAATTTCCTTAGCTGTTTTGCAAGTCATGACTCGATTAAACTCATTAGCATCTAATGCACAATATAATGCATTTATAACACTTGCATTTATCCGAAGCATTTTATAGTCTAAGTCTGTCATGTCTTTCTTTTCTTTTGGAATGTGTTTTCCATCAACTAACTTACTGGGAATAAGATTTCCATCCATAACAACTTCCTAAGCTTTCCAATTCATGTGTTGGGGATATATTTCCTTTCTTTTTTTCCAAAAAGTGTAATTGTGTCCACAAAAGATTGGTGGACGGGTTGAGGATTGTCCTTCACCAAAAGGTGCTACTCCAATGTTTGCCATTAGATCTTTTTATAGTTTCTTGTTAGGAATTTCTATAACTAGTCTCTGATACCAATTGAAATGAGGAATAGCTTCCCAAGAGGGGGGGTGAATTGGATTCTTTTTAAATTTTAATGATTTTTAAGCTATTGATTTTAATTACCCAGAAAACAAGATATATAAACGATAACTACACTTAAAAATACTGAAATTTAAATTCACAAGTCAATTAATGAAATCAACGTAATTCAATCACTCAACCAAAAATATTAGAGTTTTAGTTGATTTTTTTGTAAACTCTTAGTATGCACTTTACTTGATCAAGATTTCCGCAGATTAACCAACGTATTCCCTTTTTGGGTTTCCGCAAATGATTAATCAAAACTTACTTTCTAAATATCAAGTACCTTTGTTTCTTTCTCACTTAAAAATCTGCAACCTACACATTTAAATCATACCACAATAGCAAGTAAATAATATAAAGTAATGTAGAGAGAAAGACACAAGATTTTTACAAGGTTCGACTTCAACACAGTTTACGTCCTCGCCTTTGGCAAAACACCAAAGGATTCCACTATATCAATTCCGTTACCTACTGGAACAATACCAATTTACAACCACTCCTTTTGTCAGGCTAGAGCCCGCCTCTCCAAACAATAACCCCTTGTTTGGTCCAACGATTCAACAACTCTGAATCGTTTAAGAATGATGATAAAAAAAATTGTGTACAAAAGAGAACTCTCACAATAGAGTAGATTAGTACAATGATCAGTTCACTTGTACTCCAAAGTAATTCAAATATAAGAAATTTGGAGCTCAACGCTTAGTATGAATTACCAAATGATTTTTCAAAGAAAATGAAAAATTCTAATTTTTTAAAGCTTTGCTTCAAAAAATATAAATCAATATCAGATCAGAAGGAAAGTTTAAGCACAAGAAAATTTTAGATCCTTTGAGAAATTTGAATATTTGAAAATCACTTGATCTAAAAACTTTTGAAAAATAGCTTGATCTAAAAACCTTGAAGGTTGCTTGATCTTAAACTTTAAAGATTGCTGGATCTGAAACTTTGAAGATTTCTAGATTTGAAACTTTTGAAGATTTCTAGATCTGAAACTTTTGAGAATTGCTTAATTTCAAAAACCTTTCAATATTGCCTCTATGATCATTATTTTAAACTTTTGAAGTTTTTGACTATTTATAGATGTTTTTAGAAGCCAACCATTACTCCCAAAGATTCCTAAAATTCATTTTCAAATATTTTGAAATAAATATGTTTAAAAACATGGATTAAAAAATCTTCTCTTCCTAACCCCTTTTTATTTATTAAAAAAAAAAATACTTTTTAGAATATATATGTTTAAAAAATATATTTTTGATTTTCTATGAGCTTCAAACCACTTTATATTTGAGTTTAACCTTTGAAGTACTTACATTAAGAACATCCTAAAATATAATTCTTTAATATTCAATCTTGTTATTCCATCATCTTTGTTGTTTCAATTTTTTATTTGAGCTTTTCACGAGTATAATTTTATTCCTCATGTTCTTTGTAATCCATAAGTTTTTCTTTGTGTTCTTCAAGGATTCTTTGTAATCCATAAACTATACTTATGTTCTTCAAGAATTCTTTGTAATCCATAGGCTTCTTTATGCACTTGGCCTTTGTCACTTTCCTGAAAAAATTTTACTTGAAACATATTAAACATATAATTGATTTGTTATCATTAAAATAAGAATTATAAGCCTTATTAGGCCAACAACTTTCATTCATTCAATTTTATTTCTTCTTTGTATTGAGGTTTGGTGATTCAAGTTTCTTTTCTTTTCTTCAAGAGCTTCTCATCTCATAACTTGTTATTGAATATCATTAGAGAAATTGATCTTGAATGTGCATATACATATACATATTTTTTTAACAAGATCATTACTTGAGAAAGGTTTTAGCTATTTGTTGAATAGTGTTTGAATCAAGAGTATATATATTTTTCAAATAACTTCTCATTCCAAATCTATTATTGAAATAAGCCAGGTGATTGATAATGAGTATATTTTCACATAGATTATTTGCATAATCTCACTACTTGATTAAGGTTTTGTCATTGATTGAATAGTTTGATTCAAGGGTGTATTCAGTTAAATGATTCATATTTTAGATATATTAAAACACTTGAATATATCCTTGGTATTCATAAATATTTATTTTATTGAGGGATATTTTGTTTGGAAAACCTTATACTCAGTATTTTGATCTTTGAATTACATATCTTATAAATACTTGCATATTACAAAGATCGGGTTGTGGTTAAATATTTAAGAGAAAGCTTTTTGATATAGATTGATAAAATATTCAAGATAAAGCTTTTAACAAGTTCATATTAGATATATTTGTGCATCTTTATGAAGTGAACTAGAACCCTAATATACTCCAAAGCGTTTCAAATATATCTTTACTTGAGAGTTTTTGATGAAAAGGGATTTGTATGTTGAAGCATAATCATTCATAAAATGATTGTATCATTTTCATACATATTGAGCTTCAAGTTATATCCTATGTTAATGTATTAGGAATTTGAATTGTACTCACCAGCTTTTGTTTAGAAGCATTTTTGAGTGTTTTTACAGATTCTATTGTATACACGGTTCGGTGTGTGAACCGGGGTAGAGGAGAGAGCTGTATCTCTTGTAAGCAGCAGATTAGGAGGGAGTTGTACCTCTTGTAAGCAGCGGATTAGGAGAGAGTTGTACCTCTTGTAAGTAACGAATTGTAAGGGAAGCTCCATCCCAATTTAAGGAGCAGAGATTTTAGTGGAATCCTTGAGTGGGTTGCTCAAGGCGAGGACATAGGTCGAGTTGGCTGAACCTCGTAAAAAATTTTGTTTGTCTTCTCTTTTCCCTTAACTCTTTATTTTCTGCACTACATTATATTAATTGCATTGCATGTAGATATTGAATTACTTTACACACAATTAATTGGGTAAACGGAACTCATTGATAAAATAACTTTAATTCAGTCATAAGTCCCTACCATTGATTTGTTAAATATACAAATAGGGAGTAAGTGGTAACTAGGGTCAAAGAATTTTTAAAATACCCAATTCACCCCCCTCTTCGGATTACACCTTAATCAAGAATTGGTATCAGAGCGGGTTTACATAGACTTGATAGTTAATTTGTAAAAAGATCACATGGCACACATCGGTGTAACTCCATTCGGTGAGGGACACTCATCCACTAGACCATCCATTTTCTGTGGTGTAAACTACACCTATTGGAAACGTAGGATGAGTATATATCTATTGAATGTAGATTGGAAGGTTTGGAAAATAGTGAGTAAGGGTAATCATATTCCTATGAAAGTAATTGATAAGATTAATGTACCTAAAACTGAAGATGAATATACTGAAGAGGACTGGAAGTGAGTACAATATCAATACTACTACGATGAACTTGCTTTTCTATGCATTAGATGTAAATGAATTTAACAGGGTAATGGCATGTAACTCGGCTAAAGAAATTTGGGAAAAATTAGAAGTTACATATAAAGGTACTAAGGAATTCAAGGATAGTAGGATTGACATGCTCACCAGTGAATATGAAGTATTTAAAATGACAATTGATGAATCTCTACAATCCATGTACACTAGATTCACACACATCATTAATTCTTTAAATGCACTTGGAAAGACTTACCCTACTTATGAGTTGATCAGGAAAATACTCAGGGGATTACCTCCAGTGTGGAAAGTAAAAGCTATGACAATAGCATAAGGGAGAAATCTCAAGGAGATGTCAGTGGATGAACTCATTGGATCACTCATCACCTATGGGCTAGAAATAAACGAGAGGAAAAATGAGAAAAGTAAAGATAAGAAGGTCACTGCACTTAAGGCATCATCAAGCTATTCAAGTGAAGGAAGTGATTCTGAAATAGACGATGACATGGCCTTGCTAACAAAGAAGTTCGGGAAGTTTTTGAAGAACAACAAGAAGTTCAACAGAAAATTTCGGAACTCTAAATCGGAAAGAGGAGAGCAAAGCATGAAGAAAAAGAAGGAGGATCCAACATGCTACAATTGCCGAGAAGTTGGACACATCAAACCTGAGTGCCCCAAGCTCATGAAAGCCTCAAGGAAAAAGAAAAAGGCGTTAAAAGTTGGTTGGGATACTCACAGCTCTAGTGGTTCAAAATCTGAATCCAGGGACAACGAGGTTGCCAATCTGTTTCTAATGGCACATGATGACCTTGAGGTACAATCATCTTTTTCATCATCTTCGTATTATTCTAGTGAGTCTGAAAATGAAAATGATATGATTTCATATGATGAACTGAAACAAGAATACCTATACACTATTAAAATGCTTGAGAAGAAAACAAAGAAAATTTCTGAGTTGAGAAATAAAGTCAAAGAACTTTCAAGCTCACTTGAACGTCAAAATGAATCTCATACATCTTTCATAAGAAATAAAGATTTGAAAATTGAGGAGTTAGAAAAGGATTTGAAAGATAAATATGAAATTATTTGTAAATTTACTGAAGGAAAAAACAATTTTGAAAAGCTCCTAGGATCTCAAAGAAATTTCCTAGAAAAGGAAGGGCTCGGTTTTAATGGTAAGGAAAATCTAAAGAAAAGACATTTTCACATGGGTTATTTTAGAAGAGAGTCAAAGTCATTTGTTCCAACTAGGAATTATCATAGAAATACTACATGCTTTAAATGTAGAAGGTTGGGTCATATACAATTCGACTGTCCTTTCAAAAATAAAGATGTCAAAATCAATAAAGTATGGAAAGTCAAAGGAGAACATAGCACTAACCCCCCTAGACCCAAGACAATCTGGGTACTAAAGCTTGTTATTTGATTGTGTTTTGTAGATATGTTTAAGATCAGCATCCTTAAAAGATAGATGGTATATGGGTAGCGGATGCTCATATCACATGACCGGGGATAAAGAAAAGTTCACATCCATCATACCAAAGGATGAAGGGTTTGTTACTTTTAGAGATAATGCTAAGGGAAGGATTGCAGGCGTAGGTAAATTCGGTAATGATTCTTCACTCATTATAGATGATGTTTTATTAGTTGAAGGTTTAAAGCACAATTTATTGAGCATAAGTCAACTATGTGATAAAGGTTACAATGTGTCTTTTGAACATGACAAGTGCATAGTTGAACACAAAAATGATAATAAGATATTGTTCATTGCTAAGCGTCATGAAAACGTATATATCACAAGCTTTGATAACTTAACTTCATAGAATGTGACATGCTTATCTAGCTATGAATGAAATAAGCTGGATTTGGCATAGGAGACTAGGACACGCAAACATGAATTTAATCTCAAAACTAGTTACGAAAGAATTAGTTAAGGGAGTGCCTAAGACTAAATCTGTGAAAGATAAAATCTGTGATGCATGCCAAATAGGAAAACAAGCAAGAACAAGCTTTAAGAAGAAGAAATAGATCTCCACTACTAGACCACTCCAAATGCTACACTTAGACTTATTTGGACCAAACCCAATTCAGAGTTTAGGAGGAAAATCATACGCCTTTGCCATAGTTGATGATTTTTCAAGATACACATGGGTACTATTCTTAGGTCACAAAGATAAAGCATGTGAAAAATTTATAAACCTGTGCAAGAAAATCCAAAATGAAAAGGGATATACAATTACTAAAACTAGAAGTGATAGGGGTAGAGAATTCAAAAATCAAGGCATGGAAGACTATTGTAATTCATTAGGAGTTGCCTATAACTTTTCAGCACCTAGAACACCGCAACAGAATGGTGTAGTTGAAAGGAAGTATAGGTCTATACAAGAAATGGCTAGAACTATGCTTAACGAACATAAATTACCTAAGTACTTCAGGGCCGAGGCAGTAAATACCGCTTGCTATGTTCTAAACAGAGTAGTAATCAGACCATCACTTAATAAGACTCTTTACGAATTATGGAATGGCCATAGACCAAACATATCATATTTTCATGTCTTTGGCTATAAGTGTTTTGTGCTTAAAGACAATGAGCATCTAGGGAAGTTTGATGTAAAATTAGATGAAGGTATCTTCCTAGGGTATGCCTTAGATAGTAAAGCTTATAGAGTATATACCAAACGAACATTGACGACCATAAAATCTATTCATGTAGTGTTCGATGAGTCAAATCTCTTCTCTAAAAGAACTGATGAAGATGAAATTGAATTAAACAAGGAATTTGAAGAACTATCAATTGAGAATGATTCAGAAAAGAAAACTGAATTTAAAGAACTATCCGTTGAAATTGATCAAACTGAAAATGAGGTTAATCTACCTCCTAGAGAATGGAAATATATAAGGAATCATCCTGTAGAAAAAATAATAGGTGAACGAGTAGCCACTCATTCCTCACTTAGGAATATGATTAGTCATTTTGCATTTCTATCTCAAGAAGAACCTAAGAATATGAGTGAAGCTATAGAGGATGAATCATGGGTGTTGTCCATGCAAGTAGAATTAAATCAATTTGAGAGAAACAAAGTGTGGACATTAGTCCTCAGACCTGAGGATAAGTCAATCATAGGGACCAAATGGATATATAAGAATAAAAAAGATGAACATGGGGTAGTTGTGAGAAATAAGGATAGATTAGTAGCTCAAGGATATAATCAAGAAGAAGCCATAGATTTTGAAGAAACCTTTGCACCTATAGCTAGGATGGAAGCCATACGAATGCTTTTAGCATATGCAGCTTTTAAGGATTGCAAGTTATATCAAATGGACGTCAAAAGCGCATTTTTAAATGGTTATATAAATGAAGAAGTGTATGTAGAACAACCCTCAGGTTTTGAAAATCATAAAAATCCTGATCATGTTTATAGACTGACGAAAGCCTTGTACTGTTTAAAGCAAGCTCCTAGAGCTTGGTATGAAAGGCTAAGCATTTTTCTATTAGAAAATGGATTTATAAGAGGAAAGATAAATGCAACCCTGTTCATAAAGTCTAAGAAAGATGATATTCTCCTAGTGCAAGTATATGTAGATGACATCATATTTGGCGCTATAAATAAAGAATTGTGTAATGAATTTGCCAATACCATGCAAAATGAATTTGAGATGAGCATGATGGGTGAATTAAATTTCTTCCTAGGACTTCATATCAAACAAGCAAAACATGGAATATTCATAAATGAATCAAAGTATATTAGAGACTTACTCAAAAAGTTTAATATGGAATATGGAAAAATACTAGGTACATCTATGAGCGCTTCATTGAAATTAGACAAAGATGAACAAGGTATACCAGTAGATGTCAAACTATATGGTGGAATGATAGGTAGCTTGTTATACATGACTGCTAGTAGACCTGATATAATGTTTAGCGTATGTTTGTGCGCAAGATTTCAGTCTGCACCAAAAGAGTCTCATTTGTTAGCTGTTAAACAGATACTTAGATATCTGATAGGAACCGTGGAAATTGGATTATGGTATCCTAAGTACACATCTTTTGAGATTATCAGCTATTCAGATGCTGATTTTACGGGTAGCAAAGTGGATAGAAAGAGCACGAGTGGTAATTGTCATTTCTTAGGACATTCCTTAGTCTCTTGTTTTTCCAAGAAACAAAAGTTAGTTGCTCTTTCCATAGCTAAGGCTGAATACATAGCGGCAGGTAGTTGTTGTGCTCAAACGCTATACATGAAACAACAACTGAAGGATTTTTGATTAAGTTATGAAACATTCCCTATAAGATGCGATAATACAAGTGCAATAAATATCTCAAAGAATCCCATATTACATTCACGAACTAAGCATATAGAGATACGACATCACTTTCTTCGTGATCATGTACAAAAAGGGGATGTGACACTTGAGTTTGTATGCGCAGATGAACAATGGGTAGATATATTTACAAAACCACTTGTGGAGGATAGGTTTATCCAAATTAGGCATGAATTAGGTCTGATGCATAGTCGAAAGGTTGCTTAGAGTTATATTAGATAACATAATTCAGGGGGAGCAACATCACTTAAGATGTAATCACTTGATATCAACTCAATCACCTTTTGGCATCACATTAATTAATATTTGATATCAAATCAATTAATTAACTTGTGTGCGCATTCGACATAACATTAGTCCATTGTTGGTATCTCATCAATCAATATTTGGTATTCTCTCATAATCACTGAAACTTATGCATTAGCAAGGCAAATGCTTGATGTAAAAAGGGGAGTAGTACAATTTTTTTCCAAAATCTAATGGTTGAACAAGATTAAAACTCTAAACTTTTAAAGGGGAGAAGAACATAAGGTTATGTCCATTCATGCCTTCTTATTTCACACCTTTTTGCTGCTGTCAAAAGTGGGAGAAGAATGAGCAAAAATAAAATTGTCCTTGAAATAGAAGAATGAGCAAAATTGTTGCAAAGGGGGAGAAGGAAAATTGCACACACAAATTTGTTTTCACATTTCATTTGGATTCAGGGTAAACACTTTGTGTATGAACATGAGCATGAACATATTTTCATTAATTAAATATTTGATGCATTATTTGAGGGGGAGCCTTGTTAGGCGTAACCCATTATGTATTTTTACTCGTGTATTTGTCATCATCAAAAAGGGGGAGATTGTTGATTGTACGAGTCCAATCCTATTTTGATACTGACAAATCACTTGATATTTGATCTATGCATTGAGTTTGTGAACATGACCTACGTTAAGTATGCATGGAAAAATAACGAGTTATGGAAGTCATAAAGTAAAGCTGACATATTTTGGCAAGCTCCATGGAAATCAAAGAGTACAAGAATCGAGATGCAAGCGGCAAAGTTCAAGAACATCCTGGAAATGAGTATTTAGAACTTATGTATTTACATTGTCGTATGATTTAATTTGAGACTCAACATATACCTAGAATGACTTTAGGTTTCATGCATTTCATGAATATCATTAGGGGACTTTCATGGACTTAGATATATTCTTAAAACCTTGGAAAGTGTTTTTATAAAAGAGCCAAGAAAGAAAGTAAAACATATTTTTAAATTAAAAAAAAGGAGAAAATTTGATAAAAGGGGGACTTTGGTAGCCTGAACTCAACCTTAGTCGGCTAAAGAATTTCTTCAGGAGTTTGAAGATTAAATTCGGTAGCCTGAAGAATTAATGCGAAATACAATAAGTTGGCCGAGGTACTTCGGCCGCCTAAACTTGGGTCTTTAGGCACTTGAACTCGCCACTTCAGGAACCTGAACCACACTTCAGTCGTCTGACCCTGTATTCCAAGTTAATTTTTCAAAGGTTTAAGGAACTTCGGTCGCCTAGGCTTCGACCTCACTCACCTGAACTTGTGGGAAAATTTTAAAATTTGATTTTTATTAAAAGAACTCTTGAGCTATTTCTTTGATCCAAAGGTTGAGATCAATTCTAAGGATAAGACACTATATATACTAAATATCTACACCCTAAAACGAAGCTAAGACACACAAAAAGAGAAGAACATATCGTATTGCAAGAACATAGAGAAACTTGACCTGATTGCTATATGATTGCCTGCACTTCATTTTTCATTCATCTTCTTTGGGCAAATCTACTCCAGAAATTAAAGGGCATTCATTCATTCATTTTTATTTCTTCTTGGTATTGAGGTTTGGTGATTCAAGTTTTTTTTTTTCTTCAAGAGCTTCTCATCTCATAACTTGTTATTGAATATCATTAGAGAAATTGATCTTGAATGTGCATATACATATAAATATTTTTTTAACATGATCATTATCTAAGAAAGGTTTTAGCTATTGGTTGAATAATGTTTGAATCAAGAGCATATCTATTTTTCAAAGAACTTCTCATTCCAAATTTGTTATTGAAATAAGCCGGGTGATTGATAGTGAGTATATTTTCACATAGAATATTTGGATAATCTTACTACTTGATTAAGGTTTTGTCATTTTGATTGAATAATTTGATTCAAGTGCGTATTCAGTTGAAGGATTCATATTTTAGATATATTAAAACACTTGAATATATATCCTTGGTATTCATAAATATTTATTTTATTGAGGGATATTTTGTTTTGAAAACCTTATACTAAGTATTTTGATCTTTGAATTACATATCATATAAATACTTGCATATTACAAAGATTAGGTTGTGGTTAAATATTTGAAAGAAAGCTTTTTGATATAGATTGATAAAATATTCAAGATAAAGCTTTTAACAAGTTCATATTAGATATATTTGTGCATCTTTACAAAGTGAACTAGAACCTTAATATACTCCAAAGCATTTCAAATATTTCATTACTTGGGAGTTTTTGATAAAAAAAAGGATTTGTATGTTGAAGCATAATCATTCATAAAACGATTGTATCGTTTTCATACATTTTTAGCTTCAAGTTATATCATATGTTAATGTATTAGGAATTTGAATTGTACACACCAACTTTTGCTTAGAAGCATTTTTTGAGTGTGTTTATAGATTCTATTGTATACACGGTTCGGTGTGTGAACTGGGGTTGAGGAGAGAGTTGTATCTCTTGTATGCAGCGGATTAGGAGGGAGTTGTATCTCTTGTAAGCAGTGGATTAGAAGGGAGCTATACCTCTTGTAAGCAGCGGATTGTAAGGGAAGCTCCTTCCTAATTTAAGGAGCAGGGATTTTAGTGGAATCCTTGAGTGGGTTGCTCAAGGCAAGGACATAGGCTGAGTTGGTTGAATCTCGTAAAAAATTGTGTTTGTCTTCTCTCTTCCCTTAACTCTTTATTTTCTGCACTACATTATATTAATTGGATTACATGTAGATGTTGAATTACTTTACACACAATTAATAGGGTAAATGGAACTCATTGATAAAATAACTTTAATTCAGTCATAAGTCCCTACCATTGATTTGTTAAATATACAAATAGGGAGTAAGTGGTAACTAGGGTCAAATAATTTTTAAAATACCCAATTCAACCCCATCTTGGGATTACACCTTAATCAACAATATATATATATATATATATATATATATATATATATATATAATTAAGTATTATAATTATAGTTTTTAAAGTTAACAAGTTCAGTTTAACAGTTAACAGTTGCGGTGTATAATTATAAAATTTTACTGATATGGTTGATGGTAAAAGTTTTATGAAAAAAGATTTGAACATGAGATAGAGAAGATGGTTATAACTGATTAAAGATTATGATTGCACCATCAACTACCGTCTTGGTAAAGCTTACATGGTGGCAAATGCCTTGAGTCAAAACTCATCAAAAGCTTCAGTTTCGGCAATCGTGACTCCATATCAAATTGTAATGGATCTTGAAAGGATGAGTATTGAAATAATGGAGGAGAATCATCAGTTTATTATTTCAAGCTTGATAATCCAACCAACCTTGAAGGAGAAGATTAAAGCTACACAAATGAAAGATGCAGAGTTGGTAAAGATTATAGATAAAGTACAAAATGAACTGAAGACAAATTTCAACCTTTCAGATGATGGGGTTTTGAGATTCCAAACCAGATTGTGTATGCCCAATGATAAAGAGATCAAAAGAAAAATCTTGGAAGAAGCTCATCGATCTCTCTATGCGGTGCATTTGGGAAGCATGAAGATGTATCGAGACTTGAGAGAGTCTTTTTGGTGGAATAACTTGAAAAGGGAGATTGCATAGTTTGTGGAACAGTGCCTTAGTTGTCAGCAAGTGGGCTGAACATCAGAGGCCTGCAGGACCACTATAACCAATCCACATCCATGAGTGGAAATAGGAATACATCTCCATGGATTTTTTGATTGGATTACCACTAAAACTCCATGGGCAAAACGCTATCTGGGTAGTAGTTGATTGTTTAAAAAAAACTACTTACTTTATTCCAATCAAAGTCAACTACTCTATGAACAAGCTTGCAAATTCGTATGTTCAAGAGATAGTTAGACTTCATGGCGTACCAGTATCTATCATGTCAGATCGAGATCCACGATTCACATCACAATTTTGGAAGCGTTAGTAAAGAGCCTTGGGATCCCGACTTAGCTTCAGCATGACATTTCATTCTCAAACTGATGTGCAATCAAATAGAACCATTCAGATATTAGAGGATATGCTGAGAGTGTGCATGCTGGATTTCAAAGGAAGTTGGATTCAATATCTGCCGTTGGTTGAGTTCTCCTACAACAAAAACTATTAGTCTAGCTTAAAGATGGCACTGTATGAAGCATTGTATGGTCGAAAGTGTTGATCCCCATTATATTGGGATGAGGTTAGTGAATGAAAACTTTTAGATCTCAAGATTATATGAAGGACCTCTGAGAAAATTAAGCTCATACGGGACAAAATAAAAATCGCTCAAAATCGACAAAAGAGCTATGCAGACACCCATTGGCGTGAGTTGGAGTTTTAAGTGAGGGATAATATATTTTTGAAAGTTTCTCCAATGAAAAGAATCATGAGGTTTAGGAAGAAGGGTAAATTAAGCCCCAGGTATATTGGACTATTCGAAATATTGGAGAAGATTGGTCCAATTATATACAGAATAGCTTTACCTTCTAAACTGTCAAGAATTGATGATGTATTCCATATTTTGATGTTAAAGAAGTACATTTCAAACCCTTCACATGTTATAAGCTATGAATCATTGGAAGTTAACGATACTTTATCATATGAAGAAATGTCAATCCAGATCTTACACACAAAATATCAGGAATTACGCACAAAGAAGGTTCCATTTTGTTGACTTTTTGAGTCCAATCTCTGTTTTGATGCTGACAAAGAACAAGTATCTTATATGTGTATTTAGTGTGTGAATAGGTTAACATGTCAGCATAGACATAAGATACATGAGAAATGGAAGTCAAGAGGGAACGTAAAGCTCACATAACTTGGCATATTCCATGGCGAATTAGAGGAGTAAAAGAAGAAGAAGAAGACATTTGTTTTATATTATATTACATTTAGTTTTTGATTTGATCTGTAATAATACATGACATGCATGATATGATTAAATGCTCAAAACAAACCATAGACTGACCATAGGGACCCAACCATAAATGAAAAAAACATTTTTTAAAATATTAAAATTATGCAAAGGTTTTTCAAAAATCTTTGCTAACTCAACCGAACCCATTGAGAAATTCAAATCTAGTGTGTGAGGTCAGCCGACCGATGTTAGGGTTAGCCAACTGAACTTCTCCGGTTCCAGTTATTTTCTAGCGCTAATCACATTTAATTTTTAATCAAAAAATTTGAAAAATACCTAGTGTGTCCCCAAACGGTCACTTTTTCAAAAAAATCTATAAATACCCATTTTATTTGCTTAGTTAGCAACTTTGATTAATTTCAAAGCTCTCTCAAATATTTTTTTAATCAAAGTTCCTTCACTTTAATTATTATTGCAAAATCTTTTTGGGGTAAATTTTTCATTCTCTCCCACTCTCTTTCCTTTCATTCATTTAAAAAACACTTTTGAAAGTGAGCATTTATTTATTTAGGGTATTTAGTTTTACATCCATAGCATTTACTCTCACTTGTTCTTTATTTTTGAAAATCATTCTTGAGAGTATGCTTAAGTGTTTTTCCCATACATTTTTCTTGATAAACATTTTTGGGAAAAACAAGTTCTTGCTTGTGAATCTTTTGCACTTCCATTGAAAGATTCATAAGCTCATCTTGATTTATTGCACAAATATTTTTAAGCTTAAATCCTTGTTTCTCCAAACAAATTCTTTTTGCAAAATCTTTATTGGAGAACATATGTTTCACATTCAGATCTTTGAAATGCTTTATTACTCACTCCATATTTCAAATCAAAGATCATATATTCTTATTTGTTCAAAAATCACTTTGAAAGCAAACACCCTAGGTTCTCCTGATTTTTATTGAAAAATATTTTTGGAGAAATATTTATTTGGATCTTTGAAGTGCTTATCGTATACATAATATTCAAAGACTACAAAATTATTTTGAGAAAATTACCTTACTCTTCGAAGCATATTTCATATCATATTTGAGAGTGCATTGTTAGTGCTTTATTGTGTACATCTTTGCTTGTATTTAGAAGCATGTATTTTGTACACAAAGTATTTTACGTACCAGTTGGGTTCAGCCTGTAAATTGAACTGGGGAGTCTGTGCCCCATAAAGGAGACTGATTTGGTTCAGCTCGATAAATTGAATTGGGGAGTTTCTGCCCCATAAAGGAGACCAATTGGGTTAATCCTGTAAATTGAACTGGGGAGTCCCTGCCCCGTAATGGAGACCAGTTCAGCTTAGCCTGGTAATTGAGTTGGGGTATTCCTTGCCCCATAAGGAGAGGTTGTATAGTTGTGGCTCATCCATGCAATTGAGCTGGGGTTTACCTTGCCCCGTAAGGAAAGTGTGTAAATGGCTTCCGCTCTACCCGTTTAAGTAAGTAGGGATAGTGGAATCCTTGGGGGGTATGCCCGAGGCAGGGATGTAGGATGGTTTGACCGAACCTCAATAACAAATATCATATTTCTCTCTCTTTATCTTATTTATTTTACGCACGTTAATTTCTATTTGTGTATGTTTGGTCATTTATGGTTATAACTATTTTGCATGCACTTATACTTTATTTAAGTAAGATATGTCACGTGTTGTATTTATTGCCTAACCATTTTACATACACACTTCAAACTTAAATGGGATAAGAGGTGGTGATTGTATGCAAATATTTAATTTGTTAAAAATGTCATATTTGTTTTTAAATATTTGCATACTTGATTAATTGAGGGAATTGAGATTGCTTAGAAAGGCCCTAGGTTGCAAAATACTGTCTGAGATCTTAAATTGACTTAGAAAGTTTTAAATCTCCAATTCACCCTCCCTCTTGGGATCACACCAATTACATCAGTTGGTATCAGAGCCTGGTTGTAATAAGCTTAACCGCTATTTGCATGAAGATTGCAACAACTCGTTTTTATGTGTCCATGTTTTGAGTGTCAATCCTTTGCAAATATTCTACTGCTTTTTATTGTATAAATTTTACCATTTGAATATTGAAAATGATTTTTGTAAAATCAATTGATTGGAGGTTTTGGAAAGTGTTTGGCAATGGAAATCATATCTCATTGAAAATGTTTTCAAAATGCAGAGTTTCCCAAACCTGAAAATGAATTGAATGAGCATGACATGAACTTAATGCATATCATTTGAGTGTCATGTATCTTAAATTTTGCCTTAGCTACTAACGTGTTTGTGAAGTTTTTGTCCTATATTAGTACTATGGAAATTTGGGAACCATAAGTAGTATGGAAAAATCGAGAGAGATGAGAACTCCAAGGATTCCGAGTTTAAATGTTTATCTGCCTCCATCTATTTTATTAAATATTTCATACCATGATTCTTGTGATATATATATATATATATATATATATATATATATATATATATATTGTGTTAAATCCTTAGTTGAATCATATGTTATAGCATTTTATCTTATGAGATGCTTTACAAGAAATTTCATTAATACTCATTAGATGTTAAGATTAAGTATGAAGAAGGGGTTATGATGCTTTAAATGTCTAAAGAGTGTTTTGTGCTTAAATTCTTAAATTTTAGTGTACACTATTATTATTCTATGATTATTTGAAAAGCAAGACAACAAGAAAATCTTAATTGATTATATCTAATATATTTGCTATATATATATATATATATATATATATATATATATATATATATATCATTATGATTGGTTATTATATAATAATATTGGTTAGGATGCCCTTCATCATATACACATCTTATTGTCATAGGATAACTTAGTTCGTGGACACCATTTGGTCCAAATCATTGGGTTATGTGTAATAGTCCCCAAAAAAAAAAAAAAAAAAAAATAAAATAAAATAAAATAATAATAATAATAATAATAATAATAATAATAATAATAATAATAATTGGAAAAAAGGGTTTATCAAACCCAGTGTGTCACCATGGGGAGCACTAGTTCTATTTATTAAAAAGAAAGACGGGTCAATGAGAATATACATTGATTACCGGGAAATATATAAGGTGACAATTAAGAACAATTATCCACTACCCTGTATAGATAACTTGTTTAACCAACCCAAGGGAACACAAGTCTTCTCCAAGATCGATCTCTAATTAGGGTATCATCAGGTGAAAATCAAGTTAGAGGATGTTCCAAAGACTGCATTCCGAACTAGGTATGGTCATTATGAATTCTTAGTTATGCCATTCTTAACGACTATTGCTCCTGCTACATTTATGAACCTTATAAATAGGGTTTTTCATGAAAATCTAGATCAATTTGTGGTGATACTTATTGATGATATTTTGATTTATTCAAAGAGTCCCGAGGAGCATGAGAACCCTCTGAGGTTGGTACTCCAAGTGCTAAGAGAAAAGAAGCTATATGCTAAATTTAATAAATGTGAGTTTTGGCCGGAAAAAGTTGTATTCCCATGACATGTGATATCTAGGGATGGTATTTTTGTGGACCCAAGTAAAATAGAGGCAGTAGTGGATTGGGTGAGACCGAAGAATGTTCACGAGGTCAAAAGTTTCCTAGGTTTGACAGGATATAATCACCGATTCATGGAAGGGTTAAATTATCAAGTCCTCAGATGAGACTGACAAGGAAGAATGTGAAGAATGAGTGGAATGATGAATGTGAGCAAAGCTCTTAAGAATCAAAGCAATGACTCATCACTGTGCCGGTACTGACAATTCCTTGAAGGGATGGTGGTAATGTGATTTACAATGATGCATCTCAGAAATGGCTTGGGTGTGTATTAATGCAATGGGGGAAGGTCATTGTATATGCTTCTCGGTAACTCAAGGAGTATGAGAAGAATTACCTTACGCACGATGTGGAACTGGTAGAAGTGGTATTCGTGTTAAAAATTTGGAAACACTATCTTGCATCCATTTGAAAAATCAGAGAGTGTGAGAGTTTCTCTTGTGCATATGTGATTATTATTCTTTCCTAATACTCCCTCTTGTATGTGTACTTGAGATTATTTCTTTGGGAGTTTAGCTTAGGTTTATCCCACAGATTTCTCCTCTATAAATCTCATGTGGGATTAAACCAAGAAAGCTTAGGATATTTGCATTCCATTGCAAGTGTCAAAGAGCTTTGCTTTTGGTGTGCAAAGATTTTTCAAACAAGCAAGTAATCTTTTCAAAATAGCTTTGTGCTTATATCATTGAAGAAAACCATTCTAAAACTAGTTTGATTATCTTCTTAATATATTTGGAATATTGATGAGCTATTGAAATATCTTATTTAGATTCCAAGTCATTGCTTGTATTGATTATCCTTGAGCATCATATTGCTCGTATTGTGTTGAATACTCTTGAGCTTCATATTGACTATACACTGTTGAGTATTGATTGAACATATCTTGCATCAATGAGCTTACACTATATTCATGCTATTGATGCGTAAGTGATTGAGCGCATTTGGGTACACATCCGCTTTATGTGAAAGCACTTTTCTGTTGTACTATTTGATTGTAAAATCTGAGTGTTTCCAGGTATGGTCTGAGGGGGCGGTAATCTATCCCGGTAAGGATTGTTGTAATGGTTGAGGTTAGTCCCTTGAATTGACCTAGTTTGTATAGGTGCCGCTCTACTTATTTAAGTGAGCAAGTTATAGTGGTAATCCTTGTGCTTGTTAGCCAAGGCGAGGACGTAGGCAATTGGCCGAACCTCGATAACATCTCTGTGTGTCACTTTTACTTTACTGCTTTTTGGTGCATGTGACATTAATTAAAATGCTTTATTTAAATTCTGGTATATTTACTTTGGTTGCACTAGGTTTTCCTTAAGGTTGTGAACATACTGGTATTAGAACATTCACGTAGGGATTAAATTTAAAAATACCAATTCAGCCCCCTCTTGGGATCTCGGTAAGGCTAACAATTGGTATTAGAGTCACGTAGCATAGACTAGTTGTTATTTTGCAAAAGATCATATATGGCTCGTAGCTCTATGACCCCTTTCCCTGAGGGACCATCTTCTACACAACCTCCTGTTTTCAGTGGTCTTAATTACACCTTCTGGAAACAAAGGATGCACATCTACCTTTAGAATACTGATTGGAAGGTGTAGAGGATTGTCTCTAAGGGAAACTATGTCCGTATGAAAATAGTGGGTGCAACTACGGTTCCTAGGACTGAGGATAAGTATGAAGATGATGATATGAAAGCTGTTAGTCTTAATGCTACTGCCATGAATATTTTATATTGTAGTCTTGATATAAATGAATTTTACAAAATTATGGCATGTTCTACTGCAAAAGAAATATGGGGTAAGTTAGAGGTCACTTATGAGGGTACTAGAGACGTGAAGGACAGTAGGATAGATATGTTGACCAGTGAGTATGAGACATTTAGGATGAATATAGGCGAGTCCCTTTAGAGCATGTACACTAGATTCACACACAACATAAACTCACTACATGCATTAGGAAAGACCTATTCCACATATGAGATGATTAGGAAGATCCTTAGAGGCTTACCTCCTGTTTGGGAAGCCAAAGCCACGACCATTGTTGAGGGTAGAGATCTTAAGGCCATGACCTTAGATGAATTGATAGGTTCCTTAATCAAATATGAATTGAGCATAAACGAGAGACTTAATGAGCATAATAGGGCTAAGAAGGTTACTTCATTAAAAGCTTCCACTAATATATCTAGTGAGTGCAGTGAATTTGACACTGATGGTGAAATGGCTATGCTAACCAAAAAATTTAGCAGATTTTTCAGGAAGAACAGGAAGCGTTATAAAAAATATAGAGAGTCTACTAATGAGAAGGGAGAGTCCAGCAAAAGAAAATTAAAAATCAAATGCTCCTACGTGCTATAACTGCAACAAGGTGGGGCACATCAAACCTGACTGCCCACTACTGAAAAAGGAGGCTAAGAAAAAGATGAAAGCCATGAAGGTCGGGACTTCATGGGACCAACTCAGAAGTAGCGACTCAGAATTAGATCACGGCGACTCAGAGGTCGCTAATTTGTGCTTGATGGCACACAAGGATGAGGTATTGTCTTCTAGTTCATTGTCTTCATATTGTTCATCTAATGATTGTGATTCTGATTGCATGCCTACATTTAGAGAATTACAATTTGAATATATTTGTGTCTTTAAATTATTAAGAAAAATGACCAAATAAAATAATGATTTGAAAAATAAATGTGAAAATTAGTCAAAGTTGTTTAATATGGCAAAAACCTCTCATGCCTCTATTTTAAAAGAAAAAATGCCGCTATTGTTGAGCTTGAGAAGAAATTGGAGGATAGCTCCAAAATCATTTTTAAATTCACTGAGGGCAAAAACAATTTTGAAAAACTACTTGGTGCCCAAAAAAACTCCTTAAGTAAAGAGGGTCTTGGTTTTAATGGTGTTGAAAATGTTAGATGACCTAATCTTTACTTAGGACACTTTACACGTGAGTCAAAATCTCATTTTCCTCCTAAAGCGCCTAAGTGTAGATTAAGATGCTTTAAATGTAAACAGATTGGTCACATTCAATTTGACTGTCCACTTAGGAATAAGCATGCTAGAATTAGGAAGGTATAGGTAGTTAAGGGAGATCCGACTACTAACCCCCACGGACCCAACAAAATTTGGGGACCAGCATTAGTCACTGAACTTATTTTGCAAATATGCTTAAGGTCGTCCTCCTCCAAGGACAGGTGGTACTTGGATAGCGGGTGCTCACGACACATGACCGGCAACAAGGGAAAATTCACCTCAGTTATTCCCAAGGATGGAGGCTATGTGACATTTGGTGACAATGCCAAAGGACGCATCATCAAGGTAGGTAAGGTTGGTAAGAACTCCTCTCTTACAATTGACAATGTTTTGTTAGTCGATGGGTTGAAGCATAATATACTTAGCATTAGTCAGTTGTGTGACATAGGATATAAAGTATCTTTTGAAAATGATAAATGCATAGTAGAAAATAAAACATATCACAAAGTACTTTTCACTGCCGATAGACATGAAAATGTTTATACTACCTCTCTTGATAATTTAGCTTCACAACAAGTAACATGTTTTTCTGCTATGAATGAAGCTAGTTGGTTATGACATAGGCGTCTAGGATATGCTAGCATAGATTTATTGTCTAAACTTGTTAGAAAAGAATTAGTTAAAAGCTTGCCTAAGATGCCTTTTGTAAAAGATAAAATCTGTGATGCATGTCAAATGGGTAAGAAAAAAAAAATCTAGTTTTAAGAAAAAGAAATTCATATATACTACTAGACCTTTAGAGATGCTTCACCTAGATTTTTTTGGACCCAATTTTGTGTAAAGTCTTGGTGGTAAATCTTATACTTTTGTAATTGTGGATGACTTTTCTAGATTCACACGGGTGTTGTTTCTTACAAATAAAAATGAATCATGTGAACAGTTCACCAAAATTTGTAGGAGAATCCATAATGAAAAGGGATATAAAATAACTCACATAAGGAGTGATAGAGGCACGAAATTCAAAAATGAAGGCATAGAGAAATATTGTGACTTAGAGGGCATATCCCATAACTTCTCTACACCTAGGATACCTCAACAAAATGGCATAGTAGAAAGAAAGAATAGGTCACTACAAGAAATGGGTAGAACTATGTTAAATGAGCATAACTTACCTAAATATTTTTTGGCCGAGGCCATTAATACTGCATGCTATGTTATGAATAGGGTGTTGATTAGACCTTCAATTAATAAAACCCTTTTTGAATTGTGGAAAAATCGTAAGCCTAATATTTCCTACTTTCATGTGTTTGGTTGTAAATGCTTTTTGCTTAGGGATAATGTACGTACACTTAGGAAAATTTGATTCTAAATCTGATGAAGGCATTTTCCTAGGTTATGCACTCAATAGCAAAGCATATAGGGTTTTCAATAAACGAACATTGACCGTAATTGAATCTATTCATGTTGTGTTTGATGAATCTAATCCATTTTCTAATAAAGATGATGAAGATGATATTGATATTAGAAAATTCTTAGAAAAAATGTCTATTGAAAATAATGCAAGTGAAAATCAAGAAGCAAATGAAAAATCACCCGAAGATAATGAAAATGAAAATCAGGAATTGTCTAGAGATTGGAAATTCATTAGAAATCATCCTATAGATCAAATCATAGGTGAACCATCCCGTGGAGTAGCCACAAGATCCTCTTTGAGAAATATAGTAAATCACTACGCTTTCTTATCCCAAGAAGAACCTAAAAATATTAAAGAAGCCATAGAGGATGAGTCCTGGGGTTATGTCCATGCAAGAAGAACTTAATCAATTCGAAAGAAGCAAAGTGTGGACTCTAGTTCCTAGGCCTAATGATCAATTAATTATTGGAACAAAATGGGTGTATAGAAATAAGAAAGATGAGAATGGGGTAGTAACTAGGAATAAAGTTAAACTAGTTGCCCAAGGGTATAACCAGCAGGAAGGGATTGACTTTGATGAAACATATGCTCCTGTTGCTAGGTTAGAAGCCATTCGTATGCTACTTACCTTTGCTGCTTTTAAAAACTTTAAATTGTTTCAAATGGATCTTAAAAGCAGGTTTCTAAATGGCTACATTAATAAAGAGGTATATGTAGAATAACCACCTGGTTTTGAAAATCATAAATATCCAGATCATGTTTACCAGTTGTCTAAAGCCTTGTATGGATTGAAACAAGCTCCTAGAGCTTGGTATGAGAGACTTAGCGATTTTCTACAAGAAAATGGGTTTACCTGTGGCAAGATTGACACTACACTTTTTATCAAATCCAAAAATGATGATATGCTCCTTGTTCAAATTTATGTGGACGATATCATTTTTGGAGCAACTAATGATGAGCTATGTAATGAGTTTGCCAAATGCATGAAAAGTGAATTTGAAATGATAATGATGGGCAAACTTAGTTTCTTCTTAGGGCTGCAAATCAAACAAGTCAAACATGGAACTTTCATATGCCAATCTAAATATATTAGGGATTTGCTAAAGAAATTTAATATGGAAGATCGCAAAATTCTTGGTACACCTATGAACTCTTCCATTAAACTTGATAAAGATGAGTAAGGAATTCGTGTTGACGTAAAATTGTATCATGGCATGATTGAGAGTCTCCTATATCTCAATGCTAGTAGGCCTGATATTATGTTTAGTGTGTGTATGAGTGCTAGATTTCGGGCCGTCCCTAAGGAATCTCACTTAAAAGTTGTCAAACGAATCCTTAGGTATCTAGTTGGGACTATAGAGTTAGTCTTGTCATACCCTAAGCATACTACTTTTGAGATTGTTAGTTATACTAACACTGACTTTACCGGTAGTTAGGTTGATAGGAAAAGTACTAGCGACACTTGCCATTACTTAGGACAATCTCTTGTTTCTTGGTTCTTCAAAAAACAAAACTCAATTGCCTTATCCAGAATATATTGCGGCTAGAAGTTGTTGTGCCCAAATTCTTTATATGAAACAACAACTTGGGGATTTCAGATTGCACTATGAGACAATACCAATTAAATGCGATAATACTAGTGCAATCAACATTTCTAAAAATCCTATCTCACATTCATGAACTAAACACATTGAGATTAGACATCATTTCCTTTGTGATCATGTGCAAAAAGGAGATGTGGCTCTTGAGTTCGTATGCACAAATGAACAATGGGCAGATATATTCACTAAACCACTTCCTGAGGATAGGTTCATCCAAATTAGATGTAAGTTAGGTCTAATGCACAGTAGAGAAGCTTCTTAAATGTTTCATAGTTTGCATAACTCTAGGGGGAGCTCTCAAGTGAAATTTAACAAGTCTTAGCAACCAATATCATTGTTGATTTGTTTACTTGCCTTAGAATTTGTGAATATTGATAATTGATTGTGTGCACATATCTTATATCTATAGCATGATCCTATTGTGTGTAATGCATATTGCTCACTACTTGTAATGCAGAACTCTTTTGTCCACTTCATAATGATATTGAAACATTTACTTGAATTGTTTGACCAAACTGAACTATTTGAGTAGTTGTGGATAAACTGTTAAGAATTTTAAACTCAAACAGGTTACATTTTATACAAGCGATTATTTTGGAAAGTCCAATTTACAAACGGCACTCTACCGAAATTTTTTCAAATTTTCCAAAATTTCTAATAAACGTAACACTTACCCATTGCCTAGAGTGTTCACTCCTACGACCCTTTTTGCTGTTGCCAAAAGGAGGAGATGTAAGGAAAAAACTTGGGTTAAATACATGATGCATATTGTAAGGGTGAGCTTCTTTAAGCTATAAGAATACATGATGCATATTGTTAGGGGGAGCTTCTTTAAGCTATAAGAATACATGATGCATATTGTTAGGGGGAGCTTCTTTAAGCTATACCTAATTTTTTCATGGTGTATTTGTCATCATCAAAAAGGGGGAGAATGTTAACCTCATAGGTCGCACCCGGTTTTGATAATGACAAATATTGATATTTGATGATTGTCAAGTGCATGTGCAGGTTCAAATAAATATCCCAAGGAAGGAAACTTGAAGAAACAAGAAGACCGTGAAGACTTGTAGTTTGTAATTGTAAATCATATCAGTCTGTAATAATTTATATGGGTCTATAATAGTAACCTAAGCTGTGGTTGTATGTTTATCGCTTGCACATCATGTATATAGGATATAGCGTAAGCTCAATTGGACCATAGCAAGACCTTAGGCTCCAACATTCACACACATAGCATAAAATATATGAGTGTGTTATAATTGTGCTTAAAATTGGACAAATCTAAGCAAGATAAGAGGAGTCGGGCAGCTGAACCTTTGGAGTACAAAACTACTCGGGCACCCAAACTTTGAAAGTCAAAATGTTGACTAGCCCTTGGGTGACCGAACCTCAAATGCAGACATCTTCTTCGGGCGCCCGAACCCTTCAAAAGGGACTGTTCACCAACTCGGGCGCCCTATGGTTTTAGTTCAAATATATCCTCGGGCGACCGAACACCTATCTTTGGGCCACCAAAAATTTGACTGGGCACCCGAAGTCACGAAGCTTGGCTACTGACTTTGCTTTGGGCTGCCAAACCTTTATCTGGGCGACCAAACTTAATTGAAAAACTTTTTGAACTGTGTCTGATTGGGCGACCGAACCAAGGTTCAGCCACTCGAACCTTGCCCGGTTAAAATTATTTTAACCGCGTTAAAACTAGGTTAAATGAGGCTAATTGGATTTTAATTATTTGGGACTTTTTTAATAATACCCATCTTGTCCCGAACGGTTATATTTTTTCAGCTGGCTATAAATATGTTCTCATTTGCATGATTAGGGTGTGATTAGAAAAAGTGATTAACCAAAAACTCTCTCTATTGAAAAATCTTCCTTTATCCAAATACTCTCATATCTTGCATCCATTTGAAAAATCAGAGAGTGTGAGAGTTTCTCTTGTGCATATGTGATTATTATTCTTTCCTAATACTCCCTCTTGTATGTGTACTTGAGATTATTTCTTTGGGAGTTTAGCTTAGGTTTATCCCACAGATTTCTCCTCTATAAATCTCATGTGGGATTAAACCAAGAAAGCTTAGGATATTTGCATTCCATTGCAAGTGTCAAAGAGCTTTGCTTTTGGTGTGCAAAGATTTTTCAAACAAGCAAGTAATCTTTTCAAAATAGCTTTGTGCTTATATCATTGAAGAAAACCATTCTAAAACTAGTTTGATTGTCTTCTTAATATATTTGGAATATTGATGAGCTATTGAAATATCTTATTTAGATTCCAAGTCATTGCTTGTATTGATTATCCTTGAGCATCATACTGTTCCTATTGTGTTGAATACTCTTGAGCTTCATATTGACTATACTGTGTTGAGTATTGATTAAACATATCTTGCATCAACGAGCATACACTATATTCATGCTATTGATGCGTATGTGATTGAGCGCATCTGGGTACACATCCGCTTTACGTGAAAGCACTATTCTGTTGTACCATTTGATTGTAAAATCTGAGTGTTTTCAGGTGTGGTCTGAGGGGGCAATAATCTATCTCGGTAAGGATTGTTGTAATGGTTGAGGTCAGCCCCTTGAATTGACCTGGTTTGTACAGGTGCCGCTCTACTTGTTTAAGTGAGAAAGTTATAGTGGTAATCCTTGTGCTTGTTAGCCAAGGCGGGGATGTAAGCAATTGGCCGAACCTCAATAACATCTCTATATGTCACTTTTATTTTACTACTTTCTAGTGCATGTGGCGTTAATTAAATTGCTTTATTTAAATTCTAGTATATTTACTTTACTTGCACTAGATTGTCCTTAAGGTTGTGAACATATTGGTGTTAGAACATTCACCTAGGGATTAATTTTAAAAATACCAATTCAGGCCCCCTTTTAGGATCACGGTAAAGCTAGCACCATGAATAAATTGGTAGAGTTGTATGTTCAGGAGATAATTATACTACATGGCGTACTAGTGTCGATCATATCAGATCGGGACCCACAGATAACATCCCAATTCTAGAAAAGTTTGCAAAAAGTCTTGGGATCTCAACTGACCTTTAGCACAATGTTTCATCTCCAACTGATGGACAATTAGAGAGGAACAATTTAGATATTGGAGGATATGTTGTGGGTATGTGTGCTGGATTACATAGGAAGTTGGATTTATCACCTACCCTTGGTTGAGTTCGCCTGCAACAACAACTATCAGGCCAAGATTGAGATGACATCGTATTAAGTGTTATATGGATGGAGGTGCCAATCTTCATTGTATTGGGATGATGTTGGTAAGTGGCGAATTTTAGGGCCAGAGATTATACAGCAAACTTCAGAGAAAATCAAACTCATTCGGGAAAGAATTAAAATAGCTTAGAGTTGACAAAAGAGTTATACTAATACCCTCCAACGAGAGCTAGAATTTGATGTAGGGGATAATGTATTTCTGAGAGTTGCTCCAATAAAGGGAATTATGAGGTTTGGAAAGAAAGGTAAGCTAAGCACCCAATATATTGGGCCATTCGAGATACTAAAGAGGATTGGTCCAATCACCTAAAGAATAGCTTTACCTCTAGCATTATCTAGGATTCATGACGTATTCCACGTTTTAATTTAGAAAAAGTATGTTCTAGACCCTTCTCATGTGATGAGCTTTGAGTCGTTAGAAGTCAGGGACACCCTGTCATATAAAGAAGTGCCTGTCCATATTCTAGATAGGATGGATCAAGAGTTACGTACTAAGAAGAACCATTAGTAAAAGTACTCTGATGTAATCATGCAATTAAGGAAGTCTCATGGGAATTAGATGAAGAAATATGTCAGAGGTACCCACACCTGTTTAACGAGGCTCAACACTAAGTCAAATAACCACGACAGTATATGTAGTTGCTTAGCTATTTTGATGTAGGCTTGTTTGGTTTAGGTCGTTGGGATAGGTTTATTTAGTTTTGGTTTTTTGATTTATGGTTGGATTTTGGGAGAGTTTTATTGCCTATTTGTAATCTCCCAAAGACTTTACTTGTAACCACGGTTTTTCTCCACCACAAGTGAGGGTTTTTAATAAATTTGGGACAGGGCCGCTATGTGGGTGGCTACCGACTCTTCCTTAGAGTCAATTTGTGTTAAATTTTAGGTTAATAAATTTCGAAAACGGAATTTTTATAAGGAGGGGAGGATGTAATACTTCTAAAAAAATAAAAATAAAATAAAAATAAAAATAATAACAAATTAATTAATTAATAATTAATAATTAAATAATATAATATAATGTAATAATATATTAATATAATATTGCAGTGATTCAAAATATATATATATATGTACTAATAATAATTAAAAAAAATTAAATTAAATTAAAATTTGACTAATTAATTAAATATTTATTATTATTAATCAAATAATACAATATTATATATATATATATATATATATATATATATATAAGAAACCTCCTGAAGTTATCTTCAGGAGATCTAGAGACGCCAACCCCCCCAGTGAAATTTTCTTCCGCCCTCAGCTAGCTTTTCGTCTCCGTTTCTTCTCTCCTTAATTTCTCGACGAATTTGCCGTAGATTGGGAAATGGAAGGTGCCGTTGGATTTTTAGTTCTGCTGCCGACATTTCTACTGGAGCGGATATTTCGTGGAGGCAGCTTAGGCACTATTCTTGGGGAAAGATAACTTTTCCTCATTTTTCCAATTTCTCTTTAAATATACCATTAAATTGACGATCGGGTACCACCACGTGGTCCTAGTTGCGATTGTCGTCATTTTGACGTGGGTAAATTTCCAATTGGGGTTTTTTAGGCCCCACTCCCAAGCGAGTGTGGGATATGAAAATTTTGGCAAATTTGTTGTATTTGCGGGTATAACTATTTATTTGAAAATTATGGCCCTAGGAAATATTTAAATAATATTTTATTTAGGGATAATTTAATGGAACTAGGGTTTTTGAACTAGGGTTCGGGTGAGCGCCGTAGACATCTTTTCGGGGTCCCTATTGGCGTAGTGCAAGAAATCAAATAAGGGAAAAAATATATATTAAACAAGAATTTTTATAAATTTAATGGGAAATAAATTGTGTTATATATACGTGTATATGTTTCGGTTTAGGTTTAAAATGCCAACCCTTTAAATTATTCTTTCTGAACCTAGTGCCGTTTTATTAGATATTTATATGTGAAATTGAACTGATGAAAGTTAAATATTTTTTCAGGATAATTATGTAAGAAATTAAAGGTATTTTTTCTAGTATGTGAATGTTAAATGCAAGTTGGCTTATTTTATAGGAAATGTATATGAATTTTACTGCTAAATAGTGTGGCATGAGTAAATAGGAATGTTGTGCGGACTTATGTTATATGTATGAGATGAGGATATACAGGAAATGAACTGAAATAATAATGTTATATGAAATATGCTGCATGTGAGTGTTAATGCAACTATAGAAATAACCACGGCTGAAAAGATGCCGAGACTAAACAACTGCGACCGAAAAGATGTCGAGACTAAACAACCACGACTGAAAATATGTCGACCACGGCTAAAAGGATGCCAAAGCTAACCAACTACGGATGAAAAGATGCCGACCACGACTGAAAGGATGCCGAAGCTAACCAACCATGGCTGAAAAGATGCCGAGATTAATTAACAACAACTGAAAAGATGATGGTTATGAAATGGAAAGAAATGAAAAATAAGTATGAAATGAAAATGAATGAAACGGTATGAAATATGAAATATGAACAATGTAAAATGGGAAAGAGCCACATAAAGTGAAAAGTTACGAAATGTCAAGATGAAAACATGAATAGATGAGAATTATAGAACAATGATCGACAAAATTATGTATTATGATATTATCAGTATTTACTCTAGTAGAACATGTTACGTTTGGGCGAGGCAAACTCTTTGCCTGAGGGCTTGCTGAGAAAGGCGAGTGCCTTGGTTGTATCTGGTGTAGCAGTAGACTACATAACGTGCTAGGGTAGAGAGAAACTACTTGTATGGGTGGGTAGATTTTCCTATTTTTGAAAGCCTTCACTGGTAGACTTTTTTATGAACTGTGTGAGTGCGAGATTAATCTAATACTTAAAGGCTTACTGAGTAAGGTGATTACTTGGTATGCTTTAGTTGTGACCTTTGGGTTGCCTAATGTATCAGAGCAGAGGGGTGCTACTTGTATGAGCGGGTAATTACCCTTATCCTTAGGTAATTTCATGGGTAAAATATCTTACATGTGTTTGAATAGGAGCAGAAAATGATTTCAGAAATTATGTCAACGATTTTCAAATGTTAAATATTTTGTGTTATATAAACTCATGTTGGCCACACGCTGTTTTAATATATTATTTCTTCCCTTATTGAGATGTTTCTCACCCGAATATGAACTTAACGTTTTCAGGACCTCCATGAGATCGACCTTAGAGAGCTCGAGCGGTTATAGTACTTTTGAGGAAAAGGTTATTTTTTTGATAATTTGTTGGTATGTAAATACTTTATGTTTTATGTCTTTATATTTTAAGTTTATAGAGAAAGGAATGATTGTGAAAATACTGGTATGTTTTGGAGATGTGTGTATTTATGGAAATACAAGTGATGGATGGAAATGATGGTTTATGGTTAGAACTAGGAAACTTTGGTATTATAGTATTATGTTTTATGGAAATTATGTATATGTTTTCTGCTGCACATATTATGGATTATCAGGATTTTATCAGGTATAACGCACTGAACCCGAGTTTAAGGGTTCGGGGCGTTACAAATATAATATAATGTAATATTATAATATTATAATATATAATAAGTTAAAGAAACATTAGAATGCTTAAAAAAGCATCCTGAATTCAATAGAAGACCCCCCATCTCTACAATCTCTCTCTCTCTCTCTCTCTCTCTCTCTCTCTCTCTCTCTCTCTCTCTCTCAAATCCTCTTCCATTTATTGGCCAAATTAAAGAACGAACATCATTCTCGGGTCTCAGCTCCGCTCTTCAAAGATTTAACTGAAAAAATTTCGTCTTCTGCACGCCGTAGGCACCACTCCAAGGTTAGGGTAAGTGGGCTAAATTATGTCAAAATTTCTTTTAAAATATGCTTGATTTAAATTGAGTACGAGAATATAATTATGTCCATGTTCATAGTTTATTTTAAAATATATGCTTGTTTTGAATTAATTACGTAAATTTAATTATATTTATATGTTTTATTTAAATTAATTTTGTTAAATTAATTATATTGCTTTTATTCAAATATATACCCGAGTTAAATTAAATTACACAGATTTGGTTTTATTTAAATACATGTCTAAGTTTAATTAAACTGTGGGGATTTGATCATACTTGAGTTTTTAAATAAGTTGGGGATTAAATTTAAATATGGGGAGTTGATCATACCCACGTTTTTATTTAAATTTATTGAGTATATATTTATGAAAAATTCTCAGGTAATTTCTGAAATTATAATTATTATATAAATCGTGTGGCATGAGTTTAATTTATTTTAATGCATAATTAAGCATGTTTGCAATTTTACGGTGTTATATTTGTTACGTGTTTGATTGGAAATAATGATGAGATTTATCACAAATTCTACGTTGGGAAAATAATGAGAGTATTATACTATGTTATTGCATAAATTGTAATTATATGTTCTAAGAACCCTGATGGGTCGGATGTGGTGAATGCTCGGTGCCGTAGCTACAGAAGAATATTAGTGCATCCACACTATTATGAAAGTGTTAGCAGTGGATAGTTGATTTGGCTTAAGTAGGGTTGTACACACCTGCTTCCGGACCAGGATGTGATAGAAAAATCGATCTTACTAACATGATATTTTGATTTAGCTTTGGTTGGTCAACCAAGTTAAGTCCAGTTTTCGAACCGCACAACCTCGTCATGGGGGTTAAACATGACGTGCATAGGCCAAAAGATGTTATTTTATACATATTTGTGTAGATATGTGACTATAGCCATTTAATAGGCCTAAATGCTGTTTTGACAGAAAATTATGTATTTTTATTTATAGATATGTGACCTAAAGTTCATAAATTAAATTTCTTTTATAGTTAAAATTATTATTAAATTATTTCTACGCTAAAGCTCATACTAGCCACACACTGAACATAATCTCATCCTTACTTACTCAGAGGTGTCTCACTCCAATAATTAATTCATATTGCTAGACGTACTGGAGATCAGGCCTAGCAAGCTTTTGGGTGGGGTTAGAAAATATAGTTTAGAGTAAGTGTTTATATAATAATAGTTATATATATTTTATATTTCATGAGATGTAAATATTGTTACTTGAAGATACCCTTGTAGACGTGATGGTTTAGTACTCTAGTATAGAATATTTGAGGTTTTAAATTATTTTCGCTGCTTACATTGAATTTATTTAAGGAAAGTGGCACCCTGGACGCCACTGGGTTTGGGGCTCACATTATGTTCTATCACTAAGGACCTAAATGGCAAAGCATCATCCCTTTAATTAAATGTCATATGTCTTGATGATGGTCCATAGACTAGGGAAAATTGCATGACTTTTGGGGAGGTTTCATTTTGAACACACTCATTGAATATTTTGAGTGGTGTCATCTTCATATTGAACCCCTATTGCATAACTCATTGAGTATAGCCTTCATTGGCTATCGTGCATTAAATTGAAATGCAATATGTCATGCTTGCATGCTAAATGTCTAATATTTGTTGCATACTGAAATCCTTTAAAAGGATGAATATACGATGCATGCTCTTAAATGAATATCATCCTTGAACTAAATGCAAGTATGTATGCATGTGAATATTATAAGGGAGCTTAAGTCCCACTCTTAAGAAAAATGAATAAGAGCTTAATGCCTATATTCTCTTGCATGCTAAGTTTTGTTATGAAGGATGAACATATGCTGAGTGTGCTTAAGTAAAATTCATCCTTGACCGTAAATGCACTTATGTGTGCTTGAAAATATATAGGGGAGTTTAAGCCTCATCTTTGAGAAAAGGTTTAAAAGCACCTGCCCCATGGACTCGCATTATTATTGTTTCTACTTTTTGAGTCCGAAACCTTTCTAGGTACCATGAACATCATATCCTATTTTTATTGAATCAAACTTTGATATGGATTGTTCTTGGAGCATATGATCACCTTGCACATGGGTTAATGTTTGATTTCTGGTGCATGTGTGTTCTAGGAATGATTTTACTGGCGAAGTACAAATTGTTTAACATATATCTAGTAAGATCAATTAAGAATGAAAAATAGTACTTATACCGTTTTAACTCTAAATAAAATTTCACAATTTATATCAGTATAAGTAGTTAACAGAATCTAAGCACATATTCAAATTGATTGGGGGTGCATCTAAAATTAAATTTCTATCTTATATGCTCACCCACATTTCTACTTAGATTAGAACATTTGTTTCATGTTCTTCAGTGTAATGTTTTTACTGAAAATTTTAATTTGAAATATGTTGCCTGGCCACAATTTTTTTTATTTTATTTTGCCATATGATCTTGCAGTTAAATTGTATGACACCTGTAGATCAATATGACTGCAACTTTCTGATTATAACATGTTCTGTGCTTGATTATGTACTAGAAAGATGTTTGCTTGCTTGATCTTTCAAATTAAAGTTTCTTTTTCAGCAAGCATCACCCCCAGTATTTACTGAAAATCATAAGGGGATATATATATTTTTATACATTTTTATACACACACACACACACACACAAACAGATATATATATATATATATATATATATATATATAAAACATATATTTATATACTTATTTTTAATGCAAGAAATGAACTTACATAGAATATATATTGTTTCTTGCTTGTATGCTTAAATACTTTCATGACTTATGCTATCTCTAAGTTAAAAATTTATGTCATGAAATTTCAACTTTTTTATGAGCATTGCATTGCATAATTAGTTCATTGATTATATATGAAATGCATATGAACTAGTTAGATCCATTTTATGCTCAAACCTATTTTTTCATATGCCATATGCTTTAAATTCCATTTTTTTTTTCTTGCAGGTCATATGAAATGCTTGAATTGCAATGGTTTGTGTATATTTCTAGTCTGGCCTTATTCATTATGTCATTTTTTTTTCCTTAAATAACTAGTTAAACTATTTATGTGTGTTTAATTGCCATATTTTTCAATCAGTTATAAAACTATTTTCAAGTCCCAAAATTATAATATCAAAAGGGAGAGTATTTTCTAAGAAAAATGAAAATTATTTCAAAAAGGGAGAGATTTTTTTTTTTAAAGTTAAAATTTATAATACTCATATGGTTTTAAAACTTAGCCCTTTTGATGATGACAAAAGGAGGAGATTTTTTTTGTGAGAAAAATGAAAAATATTTTGAAAATATTGTTGTAAGGGGGTAATTTTTTTTTTTAAATGGAAAAATATCTGAGCTACGAGCATCTGTGCTTTAAATGACTAAACTAAATGCATGTTTTATTTTTAATGTCTTCTTTCTTGAATATGCCTAAGATAAACTGTTATTTTTAAGATATGCATATTCGTAAGGAGAGCTTTTTCAGGTGTAATCCATTTTGCTCTAGTACGTTTGTCATTATCAAAAAGTGGGAGATTGTTTACTTTTTGAGTTTGATCTTTGTTTTGATGCTGACAAAGCACAAGTATCTTATGTGTGAATTTAGTGTGTGAACAGGTTTAGATGTCAGCACGGACATAAGATACAAGAGAAATGGAGGTCAAGATGGAACTCAAAGCTCACATGATTTGGTGTATTCCATGATGAATCAGAGGAACAAATGAAGAAGAAGAACATATTTGTTATATATTGTATTGCATTTAGTTTTTGATTTGGTCTGTAATAATGCAGAACATGCATGATATGATTAAATGCTCAAGACGAACCATATACTGACCATAGGGACCCAACCTTTCATGAAAAACCATTTTCTAAAATATAAAAATTATGCAAAGGTTTTCAAAAATAAAATAAGGGCAAAAACTAATGAATTCACTGACCTCGGTTGACTGACCAGCTAGAGTTATAATCAGCTTTGTCGATTGAACTTAGGAAAAGTCAAAGTTTGACTTAGCTCGGTCGACCGACGAATTTTGAACTTAGCTTCTACTGTCAACCAACCGCTGAACTTGACTTTTATACCTTCCTCGGCTGGCTGACACTCTCAATTCAAAATTGCCTCAGCCAACCGGCCTTCAAGGCTCAGTCGACCAGTCATTTGACCAGTCGACTAAACTCAGGAAGAAGGAAAAATAGCCCTAGGTTAGCCGAACGACCCTTTGCTCAGCTGACTGAACCTATTGGGAAATTCAAATCTAGTGTTTGTGGTCAGCTAATCAACACTAGTGTCAGCCGATCGAACCTCTTAGGTTCTAGTTATTTTCTAGCACTAATCATGTTTAATTTTTAATTAAATTTTTTAAAAAAAAAAACCGAGCGTGTCCTTAAACGGTCACTTTTTCAGAAAATCTATAAATACCCCTTTCATTTGCTTAATTAGCAACTTTGATTAATTTCAAAACTCTCAAATATTTTTTTAATCAAAGTTCCCCCACTTTAATTTTTACTGCAAAATATTTTTGGGGTAAATTTTTAATTCTCTCCCACTCTCTTTCCTTTCGTTCATTTGAAAAACACTTTTGAAAGGCAACATTTATTTTATTTAGGGCATTTATTTTTACATCCATAGCATTTACTCTCACTTGTTCTTTATTTTTTAAACATTCTTGAGAGTATATTTAAGTGTTTTTCCCATAAATTTTTCTTGATAAACATTTTTGGGAAAATCCAAGTTCTTGCTTGTGAACCTTTCGCACTTCCATTGCAAGATTCATGAGCTTATCTTGATTTATTGCACAAATATTTTTAAACTTAAATCCTAATTTCTCCAAATAATTTCTTTTTTGTGAAATCTTTACTGGAGAACATATGTATCACATTCAGATCTTTGAAATGCATTATTACACACTCGATATTTTAAATCAAAGATCATATATTCTTATTTGTGCAAAAATCACTTTGAAAGCAAATACCCTAGGTTCTCCTTATTTTTATTGAAAAATATTTTTGAGAAATATTTATTTGGATCTTTGAAGTTTGTGTAATTACCCTAAAAAAAAATCAAAAAAATTTAATTAATATATTAAAATTATTAATCAACTAATTAGTTAAACATTATTAAATTAATGTATTAAATAAACAAATAAAAAGAAATAGTAGGAAAAAAAAAGTTAAGAGTAATTATTAATTAACTAATTAGTTAATTAAATATTATTAAATTAAATTAATTAAATTGAGTAAAATGGTGGTTATATATATATATATATATATATATATATATATATGTATATAATATAATATGATATTGTTATAATATATATAAAGTAAGTAAAGGAAAAAAAAACCAAAAGAAGGAAGCTTGAAGCTTCTCGGAGAATTGCAGATAGAACGGCGTCTATCAGTCTCCTTCTCTCAGTTGTCCACTCTTCCGTCTTCTCTCTCTTCGCCTCATTTCTCGACAGATATTTCGACCAATCAATAAATAGAAGGTGCCGTTGGATTCCTAATTTCGCCACTGACATTTCTACTGGAGCTGAATTGTCGTGGGAGCGACGTAGGCACCATTCCTGGGATAAGGCAATTTTTTCCTAATTTCTCAATTTTTTGTTAAATCTACCGTTAAATCGACGATTAGGCACCACCACAGGGTCCTGGGCGAGATCATTGTCATTTTCACAGGAGTAAATTTCCAATTGGAATTTTCTAGGCCTTACTCCAAAGAAAGAGTGGGATTTGAAAAATTTGGTAAATTAGTTATATTTGAGGGTATAACTATTTATTTGGTATTTAAGGGCCTAGGAAATATTAAAATAGTATTTTAGTTAGGATTAATTTAATGGAATTATGATTTTTTATTCAGGGTCCGGGTGAACGTCGCAAGTATTTTTCGAGGTCCCTGTTGACATAGTTCAAGAAACCAGGTAAGAGGGAAATTATGTATTAAATCAAATTTCATGAAATTAAAGGTAATATATTATGTTATATTATATATATATGTTTTGGTGTGAATTATAAAATGCCAACCGTGTAAAACTATGTTTTCTGAGCCTAGGACTGTTTATATAGTTATGTATATGTGAAAGTAAACGAATGAAAGTGAAAAGTAATTTATGAGGAATTATGTAAGAAATGAAATGTATTTTCAGCACATAAATGTTAAATGTGAGTTGGCCTATTTTACGAGAATATGTATGAATTTTACTGCTAAATTGTGTGGCATGAGTAAATGTAAATTCTGTGCAAATATATGTTAAATGTATGAGATGTAGGTTAAGTAAGTAAAGCATTAGTAATGAAATATGATATGAACTATGCTACTTGTGTGTGTTAATGTAACCATGTAAACAGCTAAAAGATGTTAGGTAAAACAACTGAAAGATGTTGGGTAAAACAGCTGAAAGATCTTAGGTAAAATAGCTGAAAAATGTTGAGTAAAATAACTAAAAGATGCTGGTTAGATTAGCTAAAGGGGAAGATGTTTGTTGAGCAAAATGCATGTGTGACTATGCTTCAATTCTGAAACTAAATGCACAATCATTTGTATTGTAAAAACCTGAAAAATTAAAATGATTGAAATAATAAAAAAAATAGATAAAATAACAAATAAATAAATAAAAGGAATGGCGTGGGGAAAAGAAGAAAAAAATTAAAAATTAAAAATTAAAATTAAAGAAATTAAATTAAATTAAGATAAATTAAATAATTAAATAATTAGTTATAAAATTAAACATTTTTACATTGGATTTAAAAAAAAAACTAATTGAAATAGGAGAAATATATATATATATATATATATATATATAAAGTAACTGAAGAAAGAAGAAGAAGAAAGAAGAAGGAGAACAGAGAAGGTTCACACGCCCCCCCCTGAATTTTTCCTACGCGTTCGTCTTCGTCTCTCTCTCTCTCTCTCTCTCTCTCTCTCTCTCTCTCAATTTCTCGGCGGATTTGCAGCGAATCGGGAAATGGAAGGTTCTGTTGGATTCCTGGTTCCGCTGCCGACATTTCTACTGGAGCAAATTTGTCGTGGAAACGGCTTAGGCACTGTTCCTAAGGAAATGTAACTTTTTCCCATTTTTTCAGTTTTGCTTTAAATCTACTATTAAATCGACGATCGGATACCATCACGAGGTTGCTAGTCGTCGTCGTCATTTTGGTGTAGGTAATTTTCCAATTGGGATTTTCTAAGCCCCACTCCAAAGCGAGAGTGGGATTTGAGGAATTTGGAAAAATGGTTATATTTGCGGGTATTATTATTTATTTGGGAATTATGGCCCTAGGAAATATTTAAATAAGTATTTTATTTTGGAATAATTTAAATGGAATTAGGGTTTTTGATTCAAGGTCTAGGTGAGTGCCGCAGGTATTTTTCAGAGTCCCTGTTGGCGTAGTTCAAGAAATCAGGTAAGGGAAAAAATATATATTAAACCAGAATTTTTATGAATTTAATGAAAAAATAAATTGTGTTATATATATGTGTATATGTTTCGGTATGGGTAAAATGCCAACTATTTAGATTATATTTTTCGAGTTTAGGGTTGTTTACTGGATATGTATATGCAAAAATGAACCGATGAAAGTAAGAAATATTTTTAGGGTAATTATGTAAGGAATGAAAGATATTTTCAGTATATAAACATTAAATGTTAGTTGACTTATTTTACAGGTAGTGTATGAATTTTATTGCTAAATTGTGTGGCATGAGTAAATAGGAATGTTGTGTGGATATATATGTCAAATGTAGGAGGTGCAGGCTAAGTAAGTAATGCATTGTAAATAAAACATGATATGAACTATTTTGCTTATATGTGTTAATGCAACCATGTAAACAGCTGAAAAATGTTAGGTAAACAGTTCAAAAATGTTAGGTAAAACAGTTGAAAGATGCTAGGTAAAATAGCTAAAAGATACTGGATAAATGTAAAACAGCTGAAAAATGCTGGGTAAAACAGCTAAGAGATGCTGGGTAAATGTATGATAGCTGAAAAATGTTGGATAAATAGCTGAAAGATGTTGGGTAAAACAACTGAAAGATGTTGGGTATGAAATGAAATGAAAAGGGAAATGAATGGAATGGAAATGAAATGTGAAATGTGAACAATGTAAAATGGGAAAGAGTCACTTAAAGTGAAATGAAATGCAATGTTTAAATTATGAACATGAACGGATGTGTATGATTGAATAATGACAGAAAAGAATAATGTATTATGACATTAGAAGTATTTTTGTATGTAGAACATGTTACGTTTGGGCGGGGCACACTCTTCGTCTGAGGGCTTGCTGAGTAAAGCGAGTGCACTAGTAGTTTTAGATATGGCAATAGCTGCATAACGTATTAGGGTAGAGGGAACCTACTTGTATGGGCCGGTAGAATTCCCTATTCTTAGGAGCCTCTGTCGGTAAACTTTTGTATGAATTATGTGACTACGAGATCGATTTATCACTTGAGGGTTTACTGAGTAAGGTGATTGCCCTGGTATGCTTGAGCTGTGACATTTGGGTTGCCTAGGTATCAGAGCAGAGGGGTACTACTTGTATGGGGGGGTAATTACCCCTATCCTCGGGTAATCTCGTGGGTTAAATCTTTTGCATATGTTTGATTAATATCATAGAATGATTTCAGAAATTGTGTTAAAGATTTTTAAATGTTAAATATAATGTTATTATATATCTCATGTTAGCCACACACTATTTTAATATATGGTTTTTTCCCTTACTGAGATGTGCCTTACTCAAATATAAATGTATTTCTTTCTCAGGACATCCTCGAGGTCGAGCTTTGAGAGCTCGAGGTTTTATAGCATTATTGGGAAATAGAAAAAGAAAAGGGTATATTTCTATGTTAATTTTGGGGAATGTAAATATTTATGTTTTATGTCTTTATGTTTTAAGGCTATTGAGTAAGGAATGATTGTGAAAATACTGAATTGTTTTGGGAGTTATGTATTTATGGAAATGCAGGTGATGAATAATTTATTATGGATTATAGATAGATTTTAGAAAACTCTGGTATTATAATTAAGAGATTATATTTATGTTTTCCACTGCGTATATGTTAATTCTGGATCATCAGGGATTTTATCAGGTATAACGCGTCGGACCAGGGTTTAAGGGTTCGGGGTGTTACATGTAATGTCTTCTTTATTGATATGCTTGGATTGTATTGTCTTTATATTAAACTATGTATTGTCTTTTAAGGCTAAACCCCATTTTGCTCTGATGCATTTGTCATCAGCAAAAAGTGGAGATTGTTGACTTTTTGATTCTAATCCCTGGTTTTGATAATGACAAAATTGCAAGTTACTTATGTGTGCAATCAATACTTGAACATGTCTTTAATTCTAACACACACATAAGGCAAGGAAATGGAAGCCAGAAAGGACATAAAGCACACATATTCTTGGCATATTCTATGAAGTTTCAGAAGAGCAAAGAAGAAGACTTATTGTTTATTTTTTATAATGCATTTTCTTTCATTATTTGGTTTGTAATATTGTGGTCTGTAATAATGGCATCTTCACGCATGATAGGATCATAATGCTCATACAGGACCATAGATTGACCATAGGGAATCAAAGGCCATTGTTTGACCTTAGGGTAGACTTCGGTCGACCGACGTTAAATTTTTGGCTTAGTTTAAAAGCCTAAGCCTTAGATTGACCTTAAGTCCTCAAGTAGCACATGAAAAATCCCCTTAAATTCACAAATCATATATATGCAAGTAGGGGTAAAATTTAAACAAAAATCAGGACTTATCCTTATTTTTGAATGGGCTTCGAGCGATCGAACTCAATGCATTTAAAACACATCGGTTGATTGAATAGGTAAAAAGGTCAACATTGGACCAAGCCCTGGGCGACCAAACTCAAAATGAACACATTGTTCTCGATCGATCGAGCATAAGGGATGTCAGTTTTTACCTTCCTTGAGTACCCGAACTCTAAGTTCAAATATACACCGAGCGACCAAAGTATGATGTTCGGCAAACCGAATTGACCACCGGGCAACCGAACCTTGAGCGTTTGGAAAATTGCCTTGACCCTGCCACTCGTTTGGCTTTGATTAGTAACTTTGATTAGCAAATAATTTTCTCTCAAATATTATTAATTCTTTATTAATCAAAGTTCCCCCAAACTGATTTCATTGCAAAAATCTTTTCCTTGGGGTAAATTTTTACACTCTCAAACTCTCTTTATTATTTCTTGAAAATCATTTTTAAAAGAAAGCAGTTTTTATTTGGGCATTTATTTTCAAGTGTTTTACTCTCTCTTACTTGCATATTTTAAAAAAAAAATTTGAGAGCAAAGCTTTGGGATATCTCCACATATTTCCATGGTAAATAAGTTGTTGGAGAAACACATTTTTGCATCCATGCTTTCATCAAGAAACCTTTATATTGCAAAGATCATTTGAGAAACCAAGACCCTAGGTTCTCCTACTTCTTCTTTAAAATATTTTCGGAGATATATTTGATTTATAGTTTAAATCTTTGAGGTCTTTATCATACGCATTATATTCAAAGATTGCAAAATTATTTTGAAAGCGCCTTTACTCTACTAAGCATGATTTCATATCATATTATAGGGCATGTTTTAGAGCTTTAATGGTGTACATCTCTACTTGTATTTAAAAGCATTATTTTTTAGACGCCCTGAAACCCGCCAAGTGGGGCCCGGGTGCCACGTATTCCAATCACCTATATCTGATACCATAATTAACATGCATGTAGCGAAATATAAATAAATAACCTCAAATAAATACCATAGTTCTATATAACAACCAAAAACGAAAACTACAACATCGAAATATCCGTATCCATAACCATCATTTATAACATAACCTAGTACAAATATATCTATATACCAGTATCTCACAATATCCCAAAAAAGAAACCACAAAAAATAGTCCCAGCCTAGGCCTTCAAGCCCGATCTCCAAAAGAACTTGAAAAGTTGTTAATCCACTAGGGTGAGAAACTTCTCAGTAAGGGTGGAATAAATTATAATAGTGTGTGACAAATGAGTTTTAATTTTATACATCAAAATAAACTACTTCTCATATAATATCAATAACAACTGAGAAAACGTATCATTAACAACATCACTGACATCTGATATCATACACACATCCAACATGCACAAGTACATAATTTTTATGCAGGCGAAAGTCCCCGAAGATAGGAAAGATTACCCGCCCATACAACTAGCTTCCCTCTACTCTAGTACCTAAAAGATACCTATCAGAGCACTCAAATTACTCAGTAAGCCCTTAGGTGGAGAATTACCTCGCCGTTAGTATACACATCTTTATTATTTTGAAGGCGAAGGTTTCCGAGGATCGGGATGTCTACCCTCCCATACAAGTAGCATCCATTTGCATTGATACCCAGAAACTACTAATGAGAGCACTCGCCTTTCTCAGCAAAACCCCGACAGTATGTTTACCTCGCTGCATGCAGACACATGCATTCACAATATGCTGTATAATTATTATTATGCTATAATTAAATTCACATGCGCACAACACATCCACACAGGAATCATGCATCTCATACTTCGTCTTCCAATGTCCTCAGTACGTGACTGACACAGAGCAACTGCGTACATATCAGTACGTGGTCCACATAGGCACCTACGTACTTCTTATCTATACGTGGCCCATGTAGACACCCTATTTTTGCCCTAGCCCAAATAGAACAAGGGGTTCCCTTTTTATCATTATTATTAGTATTTTTATTAGTTTATTTATTCTTACTGTTATTATCATTAATTTTCATTTGTCTTATTATTATTACCATTATTATTATTTTATTTATTATTATTATTATTATTATTTTTCATTAGTATTATTATTATTACTTTTATTTTTATCTTTACTTCTATTTATAGTATTAATTATTATCATTATTATTATTATTTTTCATTAATATTATTTTTAACTTTTATTATTATTAGTATTTTTGTCTTTATTAGTACTATTATTATTATTTATTTCTGTTATCATTATTTTTACTATTAATATTATTATTATCTCGTGTGCATTATTATTATTATTATTATAATTATTATCACTATTTTTATCATTATTATTATTTTTATTATTTTAATTTATTATTATTATTATCATATTATTATTATTATTATTATTATTAGTATGTGGTTTAGGGTTTCTTTTTGGGGGAAAAGCCTATATATAGGCTTATTCTCACAGCTTCAAGGGGGGCGGCAGCGCACACTGGACAGCCAAAGAAAAAAAAAAGAGAAAATTTTTTCTTCATCGCCAAATCCCTGCATCTCCGACCACACTTCCAGCTTCCAGCCCCCCCCCCCCCTCTGCAGTTCCATCTCAGCAACACACTCGTACCGTGACACGAGGGGCAACCTCACGTACACAGCTCCCCGACCCCATCACTGACGACCTCCAATTCCACCCTACCAGCACCGCCGAGCATTACGACCACCAACATCTTCCCCTCTGCACCCGCCCCGACTTCTCCTCTACTTACTAAGGCGGACCTCACCGTATCTCACGGAACCGAGCCTCGCCGTCACCAACGCCGTCGGTTCAAGCCTCTGCAACTCCGACGGCAACCCAGTCCTCTCGGCCACTCGCAGCAACAACATCCGCCGCGCCGCTGTCTGCTCCGCAGCCGCAATCACCGACACTACCACAACCCCGTGCTCCACTCGCCCAGCCTCCCTTGCGGCAACTTCACCACCTCACCCGACGAACCAGCGGATCCGACCACGACACCACACAACTGCAAACAACTTCGGCAACTATCGCCACCGTCGCTGTCGTCATCATCAACTTCGGCAGCAACCGTCACCGTCACGGTCACCGTCGTCGTCATCTCCGACCAACCATCGGCCTCACCAGCGACTCACAACCTCACTCCGCTCCTCGCTCACCAGGCAATCACCACGACTCCGGCGACCCTTCCACAGTAGCCCTGCAACCCCTCTGTGAGTCCCTCTGCAAACACACGCACACTGTGCACACACAGTGAACACACACACACACGCACTCATTCACACACTAAACACTCACACACACACAGCACATATACCTTATTGTATTTTATTAAATGTTGGTATACTCTTGTGATAATCCATGTTAATGTGTTTTTTTTATTTTTATTTTTTCCTCTGCTGTATCACTGTTTATATAAAATAATTACCGTCATGTTGTAAAGTATTTATTGTTAGGGTGTTTTTCACATTGCATGTGTATTATTATTAGTAATATTATCATAATTGTTGACTTATTATTAGTATTATTATATTGTTGGTATGTCATTATTATTATTATTATATTATTGGAGTACTATTATTATTGTTGTTCGTTTTTTAATTGTATATTTAATTTGCATATGTATTATTGTCATTGCCTTTATTTTATTGGCATATTGCCATTTAATTGTATAGTTTGTGTATTTATTATAATGATTGCCCCTTGCATTTATTTGGATATTGACATTATTATTGACTGCACGTTTGATTGTATATTAGCTTGTATTATTATTGTATTTCAATTTTAGATTTTTGCTATGTTTCATAATTATCACATGTTTCCATATTGTACATGTATATATTTGTATAATATATCGTAATTTGAATTGTTCCCATAATCCCACTTGATTTGTTTCCAAATTGCATAATTTACGTGTTAATTGCATGATTAATTTATTTCTTTAATTATTTCCATATTGTACGTGTATTCATTAATTATGTGTTAATATTAAGGTAGGTCTGGTGTTACTAAAATATGTTTATTATCATTATTAGTATTAGTATTGCTGTAATTGTCATCTTTATTATTATATTCATATGCATATATATGTTTTTAGATATGTAGTATTATTTTACATTATTATTTTTATACAGGTATATATACATATATGTGTGTGTGTGTTAAAATAAATGTTATTATCACTATAGGTGTACGTATATATATATTTGATTTACGTATTGCTATTACAATATATAAGAGCATAGGTCATTTATTTACGTACATATTCATATTCTAAGGTAGTGTTACTATCGTGTGAAATTACTATTAGTATACAATTATTATTCTTTAATTATTTTATGTAGTATCATTGTGATATCATTGTATGTTATTATTACTGTATAGCTTGCAATATTAAATATTATTATAGTATAACGTTTCATTATTGTTACTATTGTTATTACTTTTTATTATTATTATTAATATCAAATATTCTTTATATTTTTGTTTCTCGGGTATGCTCAAATTTGGTATTATGTATTATGATATTTACTCTTATTATTTTATTTTACTATTTATTTTCGTGTACGTAGATCCCTATGATTTTACTGCGGGGGGTACGAGCCTTCGGGCTTTACGTACCCTAAGCTCTGAGGGAATATATATATATATATATATATGTATATATTATATTATATTTATTTATTTATTTATTTTTCACATGTAATTATAAAGTCATAAAAAGGAGTAGTTTAAAGGCTTATTAGATTAACTTAGGGATAATTTCGAATTAATTAGGTACCGTTCGTAAGAACGGGCGCGTAGGGGGTGCTAGTACCTTCCCCTCGCGTAACCGAACTCCCGAACCCATTTCTGGTAACGTAGACCGATTCTACCCCTAACGGGGTAGTAATCATGTGTTCTAACCGCACTAAAGGTTAGTGGCGACTCCGATATTCCACGTTTTTAATTGAAAATTCAAATTGATTTTTATTTCGCCGCCCGGGGCACACGCGCTCCTGGGACGTCGCGACAGCCCACACAAGCACCAATACCCACACAGGGTACATAACATGACCCACACAAGTGCCACCATCCACACAGGATATATAACATGACCCACACATGCGCCATTACCCACACAAGATATAAATTGCCCCACATAGGCACCACTCCGGCTTTCGCAACATGTGGCCCATATAGGCACCGTTATTCACCAGTATCCAATCCCCATGACCTACCCGTAGTACATCAGTAGAACAAGCTCCTCGATCTGCCAATGTCCTACCCCATATAAATGACAATATGACGAGCTTCTCGACCTGCCAACGTCATATCATGATTTATATCTAGGCAATATAACAACCTCCTCATGCCAACGTCATATTGAGATGCATACGAATAACCACACTAGGTAGTTCACATAGATGCATCAATGCATTACCACACAGGTATCAAACAGATCAATACATTCCCACACAGTAATCCAATAGATCAATACATTTCCATACATAAGTCAAACATAACAATTCATTCATCATGTCATAATCATTCCAAACATCCCCACATGCAAACCCAAATACCACAGTAATTCATATTCAATTTATTGGGAAAAATTGTTCTCATGTCACACGAATTTAATATCATATGCAATAATCTCAAATATAAACCTTAAACAAAATCATCATTTTCTAGCACTCAAGTTATTATAAAAAAAATTATATAGATAAATAATAAATTTCATATGCTCATAAATAACAGGTTCACCTTAATAAAATATTGATATCATTTTATTCCCCCTTATCTGATTTCCTGAACCACGCCTGCAAGGTTCCCAAAATTGTACCCACAACGTTCACCCGAACCCTGATTCAATCAAATCAACCCCAATAAAATATTATTTTAACATTTCCTAATTTATAATAATTAAATAACAATTAATTTCTAAATAACTCAATTATCCTAGTTTTGAGGTTACGCCTACAACAACCTTATGAGAAATTCGTTCCGCTAGACTTGTAAAGAATCATCCCTAAATTCTCGTGGTGGTGTCTGATCGTGTCAATTTGGCTTAAAATTTAGGAAAAAATGAGGTAAGAGTGAGAATTTGCCTTATTCTAGGAAATATGCCTACGTTGTTCCTACAACAAATCCACTTCGGTAGAAATGTCGGTGGCAGATAAAAGAGTCTAGTGGTATTTTCAGATTTTCAATTGGGCGAGAATCCACCACGAAATCGTAGAGAGAGGAGTGGAGAGCATGAAAGTTTTTTTTTCCCCCTTTCTTTCCTTTCAGTTTAGTTGCGTGAGAAGAAGTTTTTTTTTTTTCTTTCGCCTTCCTGCTTTGTTCCAAGAAGCTTAGGCACTAAGCTTTTTTTTTTTTTTTTTCCTTTACTTTATTTATTATTATTTACTTATATATATACACACACACACACATAACCCACAAATTTCTTAATTTAATTAGTTTCCTTAATAATGTTTAATTAATTAATTAATATTTATTTATTTATTTATTTCATTATTATTTTCTTCGAGGTTATTATAATTTTGTAGAAAAATGATTTTTATTGTACCGGTTGGGTTCAGCCTGAAAATTGAACTGGAGAGTCTCAGCCCCGTAAGTGAGACAAGTTGGGCTCAGCCTTGTAATTGAGTTTAGGTTTACCTCACCCCATAAAAAGAGGTTGTAATGGCTTCTGCTCTGTCCGTTTAAGTTAGCTGGGATAGGGGAATCCTTGGGGGGTATGCCCAAGGCGGGGACGTAAGCTAGTTTGGCCGAATCTCGATAACAAATATCTTGTGTCACTCTCGTTTTATTTCATTTAATTATTACACATTAAATAGCCGTATGTGCATGCTTGCTTACGTATCGGTCTAATTATTAGCATGCACACCTTTATTTAAATGAGATCTACTACACATGTATGTTCACACTCATAACTTAATGATTTTACATACACGCTGTAATATCAAAAGAGATATGATCCGTGGTGAATTGACGTAATTATTTAAATTAGTGAAAAAGTTTTAAAACCCAATTCACCCCCGTTCTTGGGATCACATCAATTCTAACAACTCGTGTACGAAAACAAATATGAGTTAAGAATTCAAGGACCTTTAGTTAATCAACCAATTTTGCCAAGGAGATGACTTTAAAAATTCCTATCGTCACTTAAATTTCCATGATATGATTTTGAAATATCCAATTTGGGGCACTTATGAACATGGCTAAGTCAATCAATTATAACACTATCATCCTTGGAACTTATGAACGGTCAATTAATGATGAACAACCATATCCCTTCAAAATTTGGACTAATTTGATTCAGGACCCTTGTATTATAATTAAAATGACGTGATAAAAATTAGATGTCCACAAAAATATTAGACACTTGAACACATAGTTCACTTTTATACAATTTTATTTCTTATATTTTTCAAATATTGAAAATGAATTCTACGGTGGAACTTGAAAATAGGGAAATGGAGTCCTTAGATTCTAGAGGTGAGAATAGCCTGTGCAATGGCTAGACTATTTAATATGAAGAGTTTGGAAAATTAAATAAACATGGAAGAGTCATGAGTCTTGATTGATTAAGTTTAAATGGAAATCATAGATTAATGAGGTCTCGTTCATTGGATGGGTGTGTAAGGGTTTCTAATATCCTCCTCCTGCATAATTGTTACTCTTGAACCCTACTATAATTAGAGACCAAGAAATTTGTAACAATTAGGTGATCTAATGATAGCCGGATAAATAACAAGTTAGTGGTGACTTAGTTAATTTTAAAACTCATAATTTCAATCTTACTTTCTTTGCCACTATTTGAGTCGAGGCGGTTCAATACAAATTTAATCTATGACATGTTGAAAATGACTTTTGTCTATCCTATATGAGAATTGTGAGCTTAGAGTTCTATAAAGTACATGATCCTATTCGATCCACTTCCATTCATTTAGAATTGCTACCAAAGTTAGAAGAACAAAGGTGCATGGCTACAAAAGATTTACTTATCACTTCTAACTTGCACTGCCACACCAATATACATATAGTATGTAAAATTAGGACAAATTTTGCCAATTGCACAATAAGTAATTTAGAAAATTATACGAGCTTAGAATGATAGATGATAAATATATAAGTCAAACAAAAGAAGAGATCCACCTTCGAGCGGAAAGACTCCCAAAGCAATAGATGAAACACAAGGCTAGGATATTTTAGCAGTGAACTAGCCAAAGCCATAAGAAAATAAAGGACCCCCAATAACTAGTAAAGATTATTTGATATAGAGATCATAGTTTATAACATATATTTTGTCTCATGTGTCTGAAGAAGAGTCATAGATTACTGATCGAACGATTAATGATATCCTCACGGAGTGGTAACCATCTACCCAGTACAAATTTCCAAATGAGAACTGCGCTTGAACATTTTTTCTTGAGCAAAGTGTCACCTCGTATTTGAGCTTATTTATTGTATGGTCAAATGAAAGAAATGGCGGCTGTACTACCACACTTATGCCTGGTGGAGCATCAAAGTATGCCGTGTAGAAAGATTTTACCGGCCCGACATTTGTGACTGTTCTTGATACAGTAACGCAATGCTTCAGCTCAGGAACAACAATAGACGGTAGATTAAGATTCAGAAGGAAGTTGGCGGTGTTTTGGCATTTGGCGTTAGATCCAGCGATCAGCTTGATTTCAGAATCATTGTAGCCGGAGGAACAGAGAAATTGGAGATAGTCCGAAGGTCCAGCGTCATATATAAGACCGGGATCATGGGCTTTGTTAAGATTCACAAATCCAGCTCCAAAGTCAAATGGATCAGCTTGTTTGGATGGTAATGATTCAGCAATCGCACTTTGACCATATATATCCGTCAAAAAGGCTGTGAGAGAGAGAGAGAAAGAGAGAGAGAGAGAGAGAGAATGAGTTGTATAATACATTTTGAATACAATCAACTAGTATATATCTTTTTAGGAAAAAAACAAATTCTACCAGTTGTCACAAGCGCAGACTTGATGGCAGCAGGGCTCCAAGTGGGATGAACTTCTTTTACGATAGCAACAATGCCTGATATATGGGGAGCTGCCGTGGATGTTCCTGACAAAATATTAAACTCTGATTTTGGGGGACTAATAGGAGACCACGCAGCCAAGATATTAACCCCAGGAGCAGCAATGTCAGGCTGAACAAAATAATGTTTGAATAAGTTAGTATCAATAATCGGAAAACATAATAAAACATTTATGGAAAAGCACTATTACCTTTAAGATGGTTGGATGAAAAGAAGAAGGCCCTCGAGAAGAGAAGTCTGCAACTTTTGGAGAAATTTGCTGTCCTAATTTTGTTATTGTAGGGCTAATCATAACCATAGGATTGCTATCACAGAGACAGAATCCATTAGAATAGGGTGTGGTGATAATTATCAAAGAGTTTTGCATTGCATGTTAGTAAGACAAAAGCAATGCAAAAGGTACTAACATGCAATGCAAAAGGTAGTGGAATTCTCAGTGAGAAAATAAATCCCTCGATATGATCTCTTTAGTCTTTATATTGAATAGCTTGTACTCCTAATTAATGCAAAGGAAGTTTATGATTTTTAGTCTTCTAGATTATATGCAAAATATTTATTGGGTGTATCAATGAGCACGAATTCCCAAGACCCTTTGCCCTATCAGTAAACCCAAAAAAAAAATAAAAATAAAAAATAAAAACATAAAATTTAAAAATTAATAATTAATTAATTAATTAATATAATAACACATTAATATAATATAATATAATAATAATAATGATAATATTAATAATATATGTATATACATATATGGGGACGAATTGCTATTGGCCAACTATTAAAAAAAAATAAAATTTAGTGTCGAGTATTAGGGGCGAATTTACAAATTTGTCACTATTGACCCACTACTAGTGACAGATTTGAGAACCGTCACTAATACTATCATTTATTTATAAAAAAATAAAAAAAATAGTTCAGAGTATTAGTGATGAATTTATAAATTCGTCACTATTGGCCAACCATTAGTGACGGATTTGAAAACTGTCACTAATACTGCCCTTTATTTAAAAAAAAAATAAAAAAAATTTAATTCAGAGTATTAGTGAGGACTTGTGCAATAAATTTGCTAGCACTATGCAAAATGAATTTGAGATGAGCATGATGGGTGAACTAAATTTCTTCCTAGGACTTCAAATCAAACAAGTAAAACATAGAATCTTTATAAATCTATCGAAGTTCATTAGATATCTACTCAAAAAGTTTAATATGGAGGATGGAAAAATACTAGGAACACCTATGAGCTCTTCACTTAAATTAGATAAAGATGGACAAGGTATACGAGTGGATGTCAAACTTTATCATGGAATGATTGGTAGCTTACTATATTTGACTGCCAGCAGACCTGATATAATGTTTAGCGCATATTTGTGCGCAAGATTTCAAGCAGCACCAAAAGAGTCACATTTGTTAGCTGTCAAACGAATACTTAGATGCCTGATAAGAACCGTGAAACTTGGATTATGGTATCCTAAGTATACATCTTTTGAGATTATTAGCTATTCAGATGCTGATTTTTTTTTTGTAGCAAAGTGGATTAAAAGAGAACGAGTCGTACATGTCATTTTTTAGGACATATGTTAGTCTCTTGGTTTTCCAAGAAGCAGAATTTAGTAGCTCTTTCCACAACTGAGGCAGAATACGTAGCAGTAGGAAGTTGTTGTGCTCAAACGCTATACATGAAGCAACAACTGACGGATTTTGGATTAAGTTATGAAACAATTCATATAAGATGTGACAATACGAGTGCAATAAATATCTCAAAAATTCCCATAGTACATTCATGAAATAATAATATAGAAATACGACATCACTTTCTTCGTGATCATGTGCAAAAAGAGGATGTAACACTTGATTTTGTCTGCATGGATTAACAATGGGTAAAACATATTCACGAAACCACTTGTAGAGGATAGGTTTATCCAAATTAGGCATGAATTAGGTCTGATACATAGTCGAGAGGTTGCCTAAAATTATATTAGATGACATAATTCAGGGGAAGCAATGTCACTTAATATTCAAAATTTTATTAAGACTTCCAATTTCAACTCATTTGTTCCCATTTGGTGTCACATTAGTTAACATTTGGTATTACACTCCCATAATGATGAGAGCATATTAACTTCCACATGTTAATCCTCACATAATCATTGAAGTTTAGTGACTTTGTTTGCTTATACATTTATATGACATTTATCACACTGTGTATGTTCACATTGAAATTTAAATTCAGCAACACAGTTGTCTGCACTAGCAAGGAGGAGAAGTAAATAAAAGTAATACAAGGAGACGTTTTTCATCGTACCATCCTTTCATAGATGCTAGTTGAATAAGTTCTAAACTTTAAGAGTAATAGGGGGAGAAGAATATAAGACTTATAGCAAAAAGGGAGAGAAGAATATTAGTTTATAGCAAAAATGTATGGCCAAGCTAATTGTATGATCATGGCTATATTATATTTTCATTTGCTGAATATTTGATGCATTATTTGAGGGGGGAGCCTTGTTAGGGGTAACTCATTTTATATTTTTACTCGTGTATTTGTCATCATTAAAAATGGGAGATTGTTGACTCTATGAGTCCAATCCTATTTTGATAGTGACAAATCACTTGATATTTGATCTGTGCATTGAGACTGTGAACAGGGTCAATATATAGCATGCACGGAAGGATAACAAATCATGGTAGCCATAACGATTAAAGCATACATATCTTAGCACAATCCATAGAACTAAAAGAGTATAAGAATGAAGATGCTATCAGAAAGTTCAAGATCATCATGGGAATGGGTATTTAGGACTTATGTATTCTCATACTTTCTTATGATTTAATTTGAGGCTCATTATATACCCTAGAATGACCTTAGGACTCATATATCTCATGAACATCATTAGGGCATATCTATGGACTTAGATATATTTTCAAAACTCTAGAAAATATTTTTATGAAAGGGCAAAGAAAGCAAAACAAATTTTTGAAATTAAAACAAAAAATTCAGGAAAGGTTCAGTTCAGAAGACCGAACTTAAGTTCTGTCGTCTGACGAATTACTTAGAAGACGGAAGATTAAGTTCAGTCGTCTGAAGAATTTATGGTGAAACACAGAACCTGACAGAAGCACCTCAGAAGACTGCACTCAGACTTCAGTCATCTGAACCCGACACTTTAGAAGACTGAAGCCCAACTTCAGTCGTCTGACCTTGTGTCTAGGTTAATTTTTCGAAGGTCAAAGGAACTTCGGTTGTCTGGGCTTTATCCCTCAATCCTTTGAACCTATGGGAAAGTTTAAAATTTTAATTTTTAATAAGAGAACACGCAAACTATTTTTTGATCCAACGGTTAAGATTGATTCTAATGGTAAGGTACCTATATATTCAACATCTAAACCCTAGTGCCCTAGACTTTTGGAATAGAATTGAGAGACTTGAACATATTGTTATACGATTGTCTGCATTCCAACTTATACTCATCAAGCTTGGGCAAATCAACTCAAAAAAACGAAGGGATTTCATATACACATCTTGATTTCTACTTGGTATTAAGGTTTGGTAAATCGAATTGTTATTTTCGAGAGGTTCTTTATCGCATAATTTATAATAGAATATTATTAGAGAGATTGATCTTGAGTGTTCATATACATATAGAGATTGTTTTGACAAAATCATTACTTGAGAAAGGTTTTACCAATAGTTAAATAGTTCTGATTCAAGTGTGTTTTTAGTTAAAGACTTCATATTTTTTATACTTCAAAACCATTCGATTAAATGTCCTTAGAAGTTAATAACTATATATATTATTGAAGTGTATTTTCTGAAAAATATTATATTAGTTTTTGATCTTTGGTAATTACACTATATATATATATATATATATATATATATATATATATATTAATTTGCATATTACAAAGATCATATTGTGATTGAAAATCTAGGAGAAAGCTTATTGATTTAGATCTTTACAATATTCAAGACAAACTTTTTAACAAGATCATATTTGATATTTGTGCATCTTGTCTTCAAAGTTATTACTCATACAAATATTTTTGGGAGAATTGATAAAAGAGAAATTTGGTGAAACATATTCATTCATTAACGATTGTATCTTTACATATATATTGAGCTTCAAGTTTGATCATATGATTATGTGTTAAGAATTTCAGTTATACTCACTAGCTTTATTAAAAGCAACATTGAGTGTTTTTGTAGAGTTGATATTCTATATTGTAATAACGGTTTGAGTTGTGAACCGGGTGAGGAGAAAGTTGTGCCTCTAGTAAGTAGCGGATGTAAGGGAAGCTCCATCCCAATTTAAGGAGCAGGGATTTTAGTTGAATCCTTGAGTGGATTGCTTAAGGCGAGGACGTAGGCCGAGTTAGCTGAACCTCGAAAAAACTGTGTTTGTCTTCTCTCTTCTTTTGCTCCTTTTAATTTTCACAACGCACTTCATTACTTACATTGCATGCGTGTTTGTTGAATAATCTCACACGAACTTGATAAGTAATTTGTTAAATATAGAAATAGGGACTGAGAGGTAAATAAGTTTTAAAGAATTTTAAATACCCAATTCACCCCCCTCTTGGGATTACACCTAAATCAACATTTGGTATCAGAGCGGGTTTACATAGAGGTAATTGTTCATTTGTAAAAAGATCACATGACACACATCGGTGTAACTCCATTCGGCGAGGGATACTCATCTACTAGACCACCAATTTTCTGTCTATTGAAAACGTAGAATGAGCATATACCTGTTAAATGTAGATTGGAAGGTATGAAAAATTGTTACTAAGGGAAATCATGTTCCCATGAAAGTAATTGATAAGGTAAATGTACCTAAAACTGAAGATGAGTATATAGAGGAAAACTCGAAATTGGTATAGATAAATACTACTGCGATGAACTTGCTTTTGTGTGCACTAGAAGTAAATAAATTTAATAGGGTAATGATAGGTAACTCTGTTAAAGAAATTTGAGAAAAATTAGAAGTTACATATGAATGTACTAAGAAAGTAAAAGATAGTACGATAGACATGCTCACCATTGAATATGAAGCATTTAAAATAACAAATGATGAATCTATTCAATCCATGTACACTAGATTCACATACATCACAAATTCTTTAAATGCGCTTAGAAAAACTTACCCTACTTATGAGTTGATCATGAAAATACTCAGGGGACTACCTCCAGTTTGGGAAGTGAAAGTTATGGCAATAGCAGAAGGGAGAAATCTCAAGGAGATGTTTGTTGACGAACTCGTTGGATCGCTCATCACTTATAAGCTTGCAATAAATGAGAGGAAAAGTGAGCAGAATAAGGCAAAGAAAATTACCGCGGTTAAGGCATCGTCAAACAACTCTAATGAAGGAAGTGATTCTGATACAAAAGATGATCTGGCCTTGCTAACAAAGAAGTTTGGTAAATTCTTGAAGAAGAATAAAAAGTTCAATAGAAAATTGTGGAACTCAAAATGAGGAAGAGGAGAGTCAAGTATGAAGAAAAAGAAGGAAGATCCACCAACTTGCTACAGTTACAGAGAGGTTGGACACATCAAGCCTGAGTGTCTCAAACTAATGAAAGCCTCCAAGAAAAAGAAAAAGGCACTAAAAGTCAGTTGAGATACGTACAACACAAGTAATTCAGAATCTGAATCCAGTGATGATGAGATTGCAAATCTGTGTCTAATGGCACATAATAACCTTGAGATATGCTTAAGATCATCCTTCTCAAAAGACAAATGGTATATGGATAGCGGATGTTTACGTCACATGACTGGGGATAAAGCAAAGTTCACATCCATCAAACCCAAGGATGGAGGACTTGTCACTTTTAAGGATAATGCTAAGGGAAGGATCACGGGTGTAGGTAAAGTTGGTAATGATTTATCACTAATTATAGATGATTTTTTACTGGTTGATGGTTTAAAGAACAACTTATTGAGTATAAGCCAATTGTGTGATAAAGGTTACAGAGTGTCTTTTGAACATAACAAGTGCATTATTGAACAAAAAACAGATAATAAGACACTATTCACTATTAAGCGTCATGAAAACGTATATACCACAAGTTTTGATAACTTAACCTCACAGAGTGTGAGATGTTTCTCTGCTATGAATGAAATTAGTTGGATTTGACAAAGGAGACTAGGACACGCTAACATGGACTTAATATCTAAACTAGTTAAGGAAGACTTAGTTAATGGATTCCTTAAGACAAAATTCGTCAAAAATAAAATTTGTGAGGCTTGTCAACTAGGAAAGCAAGCAAGAATGAGCTTTAAGAAGAAGAAAGAAATTTCCACTACTAGGCCACTGCAAATGCTACACTTAGATTTATTTGGTCCAAACCCAATTTAGAGTTTAGGAGGAAAATTATACGCATTTGTCATAGTCGAGGATTATTCAAGATATACATGGGTGCTATTCTTAGGTCACAAAGATGAAGCATGTGAACAATTCATAAACTTGTTCAAGAAAATTCAAAATGAAAAGGGATATACCATCACTAAAACTCGAAGTGATAAGGGGTAGAGAATTTAAAAATCAAGATGTGAAAGACTACTGCAATTCATTAGGAATAGCTCATAATTTTTCGGCTCCTAGAACACCACAATAGAATGGTGTAGTTGAAAGGAAAAATAGGACTATACAAGAAATGGCCAAAACTATGCTTTGTTGACCGTATAGGTCACAACCAGTTTTGATTATGACAAATACTCTTAGTACTCATGGTTATACTAAGAATTGCATGCAGGTTCACCTTGTGCGCGCTTCAAGGCTAAAAGAGATATCACAATGGCGTGAGGTGTTCGTGCCGAAGAATGAAGATCTATGTGTTGTATTTTGTATTCATTTGATTAGTTTTTCATTATGGGTTGTAATTTATTATGAACTGTGCATGTGTATGACTTATAATAATTTGCATCATAAATGGTAGGTAGGTATGTTCAAAACGACCTTAGGTACCTATACTAAGGACACAAAGTCCCCTACATCACTTATCTTATTTAGGGGATTCAAAATAAGGCTCAAATAAACTTAACAGGAAAAGCTGAGAGGGTTCGGGCGACCAAACCTTTGCCATTTAAAATGTCCCAGGCGACCGAACCAGTCAATATGTTGACTTGGTCTTCGGGCACACAAACCTTTTTGAACGTACCTTCCTCAGGCACTCGAAAGCATGTCAAGGCACTTTTCAACTACTCGAGCAACCAAAAGTTTACGTTCAAATGGAGGCTCGGGTGACCAAACTACCTGGTTTGGTTAACAAAACTATGAGTCAGGCACCCGAATTATCAAACATTTGCTATTGACTTTGGTTCAGCCGACCGACTCATCTTTCAGGCATTCGAACTGCTGAAAGTTGTATTTTTGACTGTATCTGTTCGGGCACCCAAATCTCGCGGGTTAAAATAATTTTTACTGAGTTTTTAGATGGGGTAATTGGGTTAATTTTCTTAATGACTTTTGAAACAATTTTAATTATACTCATTGTGTCCTCAACGGTCAAAAAATCCTCCTTACCCATATATACTCATTCATTTGTCTTAATTAGTAAAGATTAGCAAACTTGATTAGGGCAAAAATTCTCTCATCTTTCAAAACCCTTTATTAGCCAAATAATACTTCCAAACACTTACATACTCCTCATTCTTGATTTCTCCAAGCATTGTGAGTATTTTCCAAGGCTATTGTGTTTAATATCCATAGCTTAAACTCTCACTTGTATTATTGTTTGATTGATTTTTTGAGAGAGTTTATCATTAAGGTTCTTCCACCAATTTCATTTGAAAAATTTGGTGTGGAACAACATTGAGGGTTGTGGTTCTTGCATTGTTGTTGTAAGGTACCTAAACCTAAATTTTGTGTGCAAAAATCCTTCTCAAAAGCTAGTGCCTCAAACAACTCTTATGTTCTTTGAATATTAGAATACATTATTGAGTTTGTTTGTTTGAACTTGCTTAGCATATTCTGAAACCTTGATTTGATATTGTATTATTCATATAGTGTGTTTCAAATATTACTTGGGTTTACACTCTAGATTTGAGCTGAAATCTTATACGTGATTGAGTGTTTAAGCACACATTATAACACTGAGCATATTTACATATCCTTTGTGCTTGCATTATTGATTGAGCTATACTGGTGCACACATCTTCTTGTCTAGAAGCGAATTTCCATGTACAAACATTTTATATAGATTTGTTGTATTCCAGGCATGGGCCTGAAGGGGGAGACTAGCCCTGTATAATAGTTCCGGATTGGCTTAGACCTAGTTAGGAAAGTTAGGTGCGCCATCCTGTTAAGGTGTGTCGGTTGAGGTCAGCCTTTGAATTGATCTAGTTGTATTAGGTGCCGCTCCACTCATTTAAGTAAGCATTATAGTGGTAATCCTTATGCTTGTTAGCCAAGGTGGGGACGTAGGCAATTTGGTTGAACCTTGATAACATATCATGCGTGTTCTTTACATCTCCGCACTTTCTTTACTATACGTGTATGTTTATTTGTTAATCACATAGATTGACCCTAGGCTATGTTACACTATTATTAAAACCAATTCACCTAGGCGATAAACTTTAAATACCCAATTCACCCCCCCCCCCTCTCTTGGGGTTGCACCAAAGCTAACAATTGGTATCAGTGCCTCGTAACTTAGACTTAGACATCACTTAGTAAAAGATCATGATGGCTCGTGTTAGTGCATCCCCTTCATGTGAGGGAAGACTAGTCACTCACCCACCTGTATTCTTGTGTAATGATTATGCTATATGAAAATTCAGAATGACTGTGTATGTGAAAGCCTTAAATTGGAAATTTTGGAAAGTCATTGATCAGGGTGATTGTGTGCCAAAGAAATCTATTGGGTGTACTGATATTCCTAAATCTGAGTGTGAACTGAATAATCATGATAGGGACTCAGAACAGGTAAATTTTGATGCCATGAATACCCTACTGCATGCTTTAGATTCTAATGTTTTATGTGAGGTGATGGCTTGTTGTAGTGTTAAACAGATTTTGGATGAACTTGAACGGAGATATGGCGCGTCCACACCAAAGGAAGTTATCTCCCCGTGCAACTCAAGCTCCACTGATCTCGAGGGAGGTAACCTATGTTTTGTTGCTTTAACTGATAATGAGGTTATCTTGGTTCCTTATGCTTTTGTAGATAATTATGAAAATGATTCATGTGCTAAAATGAATGATGCATCTGATTATGAATCATATGATAGTAGTGATAGTGAAAGGATGCCATCTTTTGAGGAATTGCAAATTGAATACATGAGGACTCATAAGCTACTAGTAAAATCAAATAAGAAATACTCTGTGCTAAAAAACAAGTATGATGCATGCATTAAGGAATGTGACTCAAAAATTCTTGCTGAAAGAGAAAGTAATTTGAAAATTAAAAGACTGGAGAGCAAAAATGTATCATTAGAAAAGGAATTTGAGGGCTTGAAATCTAAAGCTTCTAATGATGATGAAAAGAAGTACTTGATTGCAGATCTGGAAAGTAAAGCAAACAACTTGTCTAAAGACTTTTGAAACTTCAGAATGCTTGCAAAGATTTAGAAAACTCAAAAACTCAAGATCTAGAGAAGAAAATAGAAAAACAATCTAAGATCATCTAGACATTCACTAGAGGTAAGGAAAACTTCGAAAAATTACTAAGTGCACAAAATATGACCTTAGATAAGGAAGGTATAGGTTATAATGGAATTGAGAATAGGAAAAGAAAAAACCTATACATGGGGTACTTTGTAAAAGAATCAAAATATTATGCTAGTACCTCTTCTGGACCATACATTCACACCACATGCATTTTATGTAAGAAGAAGGGGCACACAAAATTTGATTGCTTGTTGAATAGAAAAGGTGTGAAGCCCAAACAAGTATGGAAAATTAAGGAATCTCAAACACCTAACCCATCGAAAATAAAAGGAATAAAAATGGTATGGGTTGTTAAGAAAGAAAACCCCTTGAAAGTTAAAGAGGAACTTGCTTACGCAGGAATTACATGATCACATAGCTCTTCCTTAGTAAGTTAGGATTAAATGTACGAGGTAGCATTATCTAAGGGGTTAGGAAGTGACTTGAGGCTGTTAAATGTAAGATCTTTGTATACCCACCATTCAAAATATTGCAGACTAAGTATGTTGAAGAATCAAGCCAATCTGTGAGTTCAATTACAAAACCAACCTGGACTAAATGAATATACTTGTTGGTTAGAATATAAATCATTAGTTGTTTTAATAGAAAACCACTTTCAAATGGACACGACATGATTGCCTTGTGCTTAAAGTTCAAAATGCTTAACTCTTGCTTAAATATGAACATCCAACGTTAAGCATACTCTGTCCGTCGTACAAATTTAAGATTTTAGAAATTAAAGTCAAATCTTGTCCTAAACTCATCTTGAATTCCTATCAATGCCCCAAATCTTATAGAAGAACCATAGGGTCTCTATTGTTGAAAAACTGGTAAAATCAAAAAGGGTTAACCAAGCTCAGGTGATCAAACCCCTCAATACATTTGCACCTCGGTCAACCAAACTTGAAGTTTGACTAAGCAGTTGACCAGAATTCGAGCGGCTGAATCTTCATGTTCAAATCTTCTCGGGCTACCAAACTTCTTCGGGTCCCTGAACTTATTTTCGGGCAACCGAACTGAGAACTTTGGGCGACCGATTTAGATAGTTCAAACTTAATTCAGGAGGCCGAGCCTCAAAAATACAAAATGACACCTCAAATTTAGCTGACCAAACCTGTCTTCGGGCTGCCTAAATGACTTGGTGGGCTCTCGTAATTAAAGCTGTTCAGGTGACCGAACTCATGCTCAGGCGCCCGAACCGCGCTGATATATATGGTTCTTGGTGAAAAATAGTTCATTTTTTCCATATCCTTTGAAAGCTCTCTCTGTTTTTTTTTTTTTTACATCCAGCCCAGTTTTTTTTTTTCTTTAAGGATTGTCTCCATGGATGGGGAAAAGAGATGTGTTGTCATGGGTGTCCCAGTGGACCAATGGTTTCCCACACCCGATCGACGAATCAAATATGAGAAAATATTTCACCTCAAATACACCATTTTGGGAAAGATCCTTGATATCAAATTCATGCAAACTCACTTCAACAATGTTCTAGACATGTTTCGATATCAAGGTTGGTATGAGTTCATTGCCTTTCATCCCAGGGGGATGTACCTATTGTTCATCCAGCTCTTTTACACAAATATTGTGCAAGATGTGTAGGGCTACTACTCCAGAGTGCTCGATACGGATATCCATTTTGATGATGCCTACTTGGCAGAGACATTTAAGATCCAGCATGGCAACTTCATTTGTCTCGATTCTTCCTCCACCTGGATAGTCGAGTAGGACTTCACTGTGAGTACATTTGTTAATTTAGTAATGAAAAATCCTATGGCTGATTTGACCCACACTCCTAGCTATAGATCCTTGACTCTAGAGGCAAAGGTGGTACACCACCTAATTTCCTACAACATATTGCCTAAGTCAAGATCGAGGGACCACGTATCCTATTTGGATTACTTCGTGATGTGGTGTCCTTTCACCAGAAAAAAGCTAGACCTTCCTAGATTGATCCTACTAGGGATGTTCATAAAAACTATGGGAAAGAGGATCATTCTGCCCTACGGTGGGATTCTGTCTAGGATATTTGTTAGGGAAAGGCTAAATAGGTCACCACTGGCCACCATCAAGAAGATCCAGCCCTCCGATGTCTTCAACTCCACCACTTTGAAGTTGATGGGTTACGAGCTCATCGTCAACATGTGGTTGCCCACTACACACGAGAGAGAAACAGTAGCTCAGGAGGCCCCACAGGAGCTGCCTCATGTACCATCTAGTGCCAAGATCATGGCAGCTATCACCGATCTCTTTGCCTCATTTCAAGAGTTTTGTGTCTCCATGACCGAGCAGGTGTCTTATTCATAGGCTAGACTTGACTCCCTATACAGTGAGTTCATGTAGTTCCAATCTGAGGTATGACCTAACTTCCACATCCTTGGTGAGCGGCTGTGAGAGATGAATGATGAGGACATTAGGAGGACGACCAGATGGAGGTGAGTGGTAAGGAGGAGGATGATGATCATGATGATGGGGAGACCTAGGAATTCTTCATGAGGATCCATTTCATCGTGCTCCAGTTCTTTATTTGATCATCTGTTGTGTTTTATTCAGATACACTTTTATTTGGTCTGTATGTATTTTAAAACTGCTTCAATATTTGTTTCTTTTGATGATCACATTCACCACACACACGTAGATACTATGATATGGTGATTGTTCTTTTGATTATGATATATATATCTACAGTATTTTGTTTTGCATGTGTTTGTGCTCAAATGCCTATTCTGTTGAAATGCATGCTTAGCATAGAAAGCCTCCTGCATGGCGGATGCAGTTGATGAGAATTTCCTGCTGGTAGATTATAGGTTTTCGCATGCCTTACTCTTGAAATACTACTTGTTTGAGAATCGTTTCTATGTAGTTAAAATTTTAGGAAATGTTCTATTTATAGTTGGCATGCTACCGAATTTTCTGTAGACATTTGTCCAAATGATTGAAACGAGACTTGAATACATTGTGCACAAATATAATTTGACCTTGGACTTTAAGTATTTACACTTAGCTTATTTATTTTTAAATTCTAAATTCCTTGGAATTGGTTGTGCGTACATATTTGAAGTACTTATATATTGGTAGGTTATTATGGATTGATCATATTTTCACATAAATTGCTGCCGGATTTTTTCTTAAATTATTGCACACAACCATATATCATTTTCTAAATGCTAAACTTCTTAAAATTGAGTTGTTTCTAAAATAACATTTGAATTTTACTCAAGTTGATTTATTAGGAAAATGCATATTCTTAGGGGGAATCACTCAATATTAAAATCATTAGGCCCTAAGAAATAGAAATGTATTGTTCTTTCATTATATACATCATTTGGCAAATACATTAACTAGGTACTATCAATGTGCATGTCTTGACAACATCTATATTAGATATCATGCTCACTTCAAAATATCATGCTTTTGCAAATATTAGTATTTTTATTAGTTAGCATGATTATAGTTGGTAGGCTCACTATCAGAAAAGTATAACACTTGGTATCTTGCTGACACGTTTTCATTTACCATACCTAGTGGAAATTTGAGCTTGTTTTGGCAAACAAAAGATGATTATGATAAAATTTACGTGAAAATATTTTTTAAAAGATGAGTGAAAGCCAAATGAAAATTTCATCTTCATCCTTGCATAATCATCCGATGAGGGGGGGGGTATAGAACATCAAAATTATCAATTGGTATCATACGCTAAATATTTCTCCTACTTCCTTGATGAACATTCTGTTTGGATTACTTAATTGAAATTTGCTATATATTATGTATAGGAACTCAAAACAGTCACTTAGGTATAGGATTATGTTTGGGAATGCTCCTTTTCAAACGAAATGCTGCCGAATTTTTTACTCCTCCCAATATACCTTCTACATCTAAATGACGTTCCTTGCCTTCGCGCTTTATTTGCTTAACCCTTTTTGCTGTTGCCAAAAGGGGGAGAAGTGGCAAAAGTGGGGTAAGACTATGCTTAATTTTGCTTAATCTTTCACTCCATACTATAATTATTTTTATGCATAAAGTCTGGGGGAGCCTTTCTTGGCTAAACCCACTTTTGCATAAAGTATTTGTCATCATCAAAAAGGGGGAGATTGTTGACCGTATAGGTCACACCCAATTTTGATTATGAAAAATACTCTTAGTACTAATGGCTGTACTGAGAATTGCATGCAGGTTCACCTTGTGCGCACTTCAAGGATGAAAGAGATATCATGATGGCGTGAGGTGTTCGTGCCGAAGAATGAAGATCTATGTGTTGTATTTTGTATTCATTTGATTAGTTCTTCATTATGGGTTGTAATTTATTATGAATTGTGCATGTGTATGACTTGTAATAATTTGCATCATGCATGGTAGGTAGGTATATTTAAAACGACCTTAGATATCTACACTAAGGACACAAAGTCCCCTACAACACTTATCTTATTCAGGGGATTCAAAATAAGGCTCAAATGAACTTAATGAGAAAAGATGAGAGGGTTCGGGCAACCAAACCTTTGCCATTTAAAATGTCCCGGCCGACCGAACCAATCATTATGTTGACTTGGCCTTCGGGCACCCAAACCTTTTTGAACGTACCTTCCACGAGAACCCGAAAGCATGTCAGGGAACTTTTCAACTACTCGAGCGACCGAAAGTTTACGTTCAAATGGAGGCTCGGCTGACCGAACTGCCTGGTTTGGTTAATCGAACAATAATTAGGGCACCTGAATTATCAAACATTTGCTACTGACTTTGGTTCAGCCGACCGACTTATCTTTCAAGCATCCGAACTGCTAAAAGTTGTATTTTTGACTATGTGTGTTCGTGCACCCGAACCTCGCGGGTTAAAATAATTTTTACTGAGTTTTTAGATGGGGTAATTGGGTTAATTTTCTTAATGACTTTTGAAACAATTTTAATTATACTCATTGTGTCCCCAACGGTCAAAAAATCCTCTTTGCCCATATACACTCATTCATTTGTCTTAATTAGTAAAGATTAGAAAACTTAATTAGGGCAAAAATTCTCTCATCTTTCAAAACCCTTTATTAGCCAAATAATACTTCCAAACACTCACATACTCCTCATTCTTGATTTCTCCAAGCATTGTGAGTATTTTCCAAGGCTGTTGTGTTTAATATCCATAGCTTAAATTCTCACTTGTATTATTGTTTGATCGATTCTCTGAGAGAGTTTAGCATTAAAGTTCTTCCACCAATTTCATTTGAAAAATTTGGTGTGGAACAACCTTGAGGGTTGTGGTTCTTGCATTGTTGTTGTAAGGTACCTAAACCTAGATTTTGTGTTCAAAAATCCTTCTCAAAAGCTAGTGCCTCAAACAACTTTTATGTGCTTTGAATATTATAATACACTGTTGAGTTTGTTTGTTTGAACTTGCTTAGCATATTCTGAAAACCTGATCTGATATTGTATTATTCATATAGTGTGTTTCAAATATTGCTTGGGTTTGCACTCTAGATCTGAGCTAAAATCGTATACGTGATTGAGTGTTTAAGCACACATTATAACACTGAGCATATTTACATATCCTTTGTGCTTGCATTATTGATTGAGCTATACTGGTGCACACATCTGCTTGTCTAGAAGCGAATTTCCATGTACAAACATTTTAAACAGATTGGTTGTATTCCAGGCACGGGCCTGAAAAGGGAGACTAGCCCTGTAAAATAGTTCCGGATTGGCTTAGACCTGGTTAGGAAAGCTAGGTGCGCCATCCTGTTAAGGTGTGTCGGTTGAGGTCAGCCCTTTGAATTGATCTAGTTGTATTAGGTGTCGCTCCACCCATTTAAGTGAGCATTATAGTTCTAATCCTTGTGCTTGTTAGCCAAGGTGGGGATGTAGGCAATTTGGCCGAACCTCGATAACATTTCGTTCGTGTTCTTTACATTTCTGCACTTTCTTTACTGCCCGTGCTTGTTTATTTGTTAAACGCATAGATTGACCCTAGGCCGTGTTTCATATCGTTCATGTTCTTTACATTTCTGCACTTTCTTTACTGCATGTGTTTGTTTATTTGTTAAATGCATTGATTGACCCTAGGCTGTGTTACACTATTGTTAAAACTAGTACACCTAGGCGATAAAATTTAAATACCCAATTCCCCCCCCCCCCACCTCTTGGGGTTGCCCCAAAGCTGACATGCTTAACGACCATAAACTACCTAAGTATTTTTGGGCTGAGGCAGTAAATACCGCCTGCTATGTTCTAAATAGAATTTTGATTAGACCATCTTTGAATAAGACTCCATATGAATTATGGAATGGCCATAGACCAAACATATCATATTTTCATGTCTTTGGTTGTAAATGTTTTGTACTTAGAGACAACGAACATCTAGGAAAGTTTGATGTGAAATTAGATAAAGGTATCTTCCTAGGATATGCCTTAGATAGTAAAGCTTACAGAGTATATAACAAAGGAACATGAACTATTATAGAATCCATTCATGTAGTGTTCGATGAGTCAAATCCCTTCTCAAAAAGGACTTATGAAGATGAAATAAAGATAAGTAAGGAATTTGAAAACTTTCCATTAAAAATGTTTCAGAAAAGAAAAATGAAAATAAGGAACCATCAATTGAAACTAATCAAATTGAAAATTAGGTGAATGAACCACGTAGAGAATGGAAGTACATAAAGAATCATCCCGTTGATCAAATAATAGGTGACCCATTACGTGGAGTAGCCACTCGATCCTCACTTAGAAATATGATTAGTCATTTTGCCTTTCTATCTCAAGAAGAACCTAAGAATGTGACTGAAGCAATTGAGGATGAATCGTGGGTGTTGTCTATGCAAGAAGAGTTAAACCAGTTTCAGAGAAATAAAGTATGGACATTAGTTCCTAGACCCGAGAATAAGACAATTATTGGAACAAAATGGATATATAAGAACCAGAAAGATGAACATGAAATAGTTGTTAGAAATAAGGCATGACTAGTAGCTCATGGATATAACCAGGAAGAAGAAATAGATTTTGAGGAAACCTTTGCACCTGTAGCTAGGATGGAAGCCATTCGAATGCTTTTAGCCTATGCTACTTTTAAGGATTTCAAGTTATATCAAATGGATGTCAAAAGCGCATTTTTAAATGGCTACATAAGTGAAAAGGTATATGTAGAACAACCCCTAGGCTTTGAAAACCACAAGAATCCAAATCATGTTTATAAACTAATAAAAGCCTTGTACAATTTAAAGCAAGCTCCTAGTGCTTGGTACGAGAGACTAAGCGGCTTTCGACTAGATAATGGATTTAACAAAGGGAGGATAGACACAACTCTTTTCATAAAGTCTAAGAAAGATGACTTGCTCCTAGTTCAAGTATACGTAGATGACATCATATTTGGAGCCACAAATAAATACTTGTGCAATGAATTTGCTAGCACTATGCATAATGAATTTGAGATGAGCATGATGGATGAACTAAATTTCTTCCTAGGACTTTAGATATGACAAGCAAAACATGGAATCTTTATAAATCAATCGAAGTACATTAGAGATCTACTCAAAAATTTTAATATGGAAGATGGAAACATATTAGGAACACCTATGAGCTCTTCACTTAAATTACATAAAGATGGATAAGGTATACCAGTAGATGTCAAGTTTTATCATAGAATGATTGGTAGCTTACTATATATGACTGTCGGTAGATATGATATAATGTTAAACATATGTTTGTGCGCAAGATTTCAAGCCGCACTAAAAGAGTCACATTTGTTAGTTGTAAAACGAATACTTAGATACCTGATAGGAACCGTGGAACTTGGATTATGGTATCCTAAGTATATATCTTTTGAGATTATTAGCTATTTAGATGTTGATTTTTCTGGTAGCAAAGTGGATCGGAAGAGAACGAGTGGTACATGTCATTTCTTAGGACATGCATTAGTCTCTTGGTTTTCCAAGAAGTAGAATTCAGTAGCTTTATCCATAGCTGAGGTAGAATACGTAGCATCAAGAAGTTGTTGTGCTCAAATGCTATACATGAAGCAACAACTGACGGATTTTGGATTAAGCTATGAAACAATTCGTATAAGATGCGACAATACGAGTGCAATAAACATCTCAAAGAATCCCATATTATATTCACGAACTAAGCATATAGAAATATGACATCACTTTCTTCGTGATCATGTGCAAATAGGGGATGTAACACTTGATTTTGTCTGCATGGATGAACAATGGGCAGACATATTCATGAAACCACTTGCTGAGGATAGGTTTATCCAAATTAGGTGTGAATTAGGCCTGATGCATAGTCGAGAGGTTGCCTAGAATTATATTAGATGACATGATTCAGGGGGAGCAACGTCACTTAATATTCAAAATTTTATTAAAATTTCCAATTTTAGCTCATTTGTTCCCATTTGGTATAACATTAGTTAACATTTAGTATTACACTCCTATAATAATGAGAGCATATTAACTTCCACATGTTAATCCTCACATAATCATTGAAGTTTAATGACTTTGTTTGCTTATACATTTATATGACATTTATCACACTGTGTATGTTCACATTGAAATTTGAATTCAGCAACACAGATGTCTGCACTAGCAAGGGGGAGAAGTAAATAAAAGTAATACAGGGAGATGTGTTTCATCATACCATCCTTTTATAGATGCTAGTTGAATAAGTTCTAAACTTTAAGAGTAATAGGGGAGAAGAATATAAGACTTTGTCTACTCATTTTTTTGTAATACACCTTTTTGTTGATGTCAAATGGGGGAGAAAAATATTAGTTTATCGCAAAAAGGGAGAGAAGAATATCAGTTTATAACAAATATGTATGGCCAAGCTAATTGTATGATCATGGGCATATTTTCATTTGCTGAATATTTGATGCATTATTTGAGGGGGGAGCCTTGTTAGGTGTAACCCATTTTATATTTTTGCTCATGTATTTGTCATCATCAAAAAGGGGGAGATTGTTGACTCTACGAGTCCAATCCTATTTTGATAATGACAAATCACTTGGTATTTGATCTGTACATTGAGACTGTGAGCAGGAACAATATATAGCATGCACGGAAGGATAACAAGTCATGGAAGCCATAAAGATTAAAGCATACATATCTTGGCACAATCCATGGAACTAAAACAGTATAAAAATGAAGATGCAAGCGGCAAGTTCAAGATCATAGTGAGAATGGGTATTTAGGACTTATGTATTCACACACTTCATATGATTTAATTTGAGACTCGTCATATACCCTAGAATGACCTTAAGACTCATGCATCTCATAAACATCATTAGGAGATATCTATGGACTTAGATATATTTTCAAAACCTCAAAAAATATTTTTATAAAAGGGCAAAGAAGAAAGCAAAACAAATTTTTGAAATTAAAAAGAAAAATTCAGGTAAGGTTCAGTTCAGAAGACCAAAGTTCAAGTTTAGTCATCTGAAGATTGAACTTCAAAAGACCGAAGTTAAGTTTAGTTGTCTGAAGAATTTCTTCAGAAGATCGAAGATTATGTTCAATCGTTTGAAGAATTTATGGTGAAACACAGAACCTGACAAAAGCACCTCAAAAGATTGAACTCAGACTTCAGTCGTCTGAACCCAACACTTCAGAAGACTGAACCCCAACTTCAATCGTCTGACCCTATGTCCAGGTTAATGTTTTGAAGGTCTAAGGAACTTCAGTTGTCTAGGCTTTAACCCTCAGTCATCTATACCTACGGGAAAGTTTAAAAATTTAATTTTTAATAAGAGAACACGCGAACTATTTTTTGATCCAATGGTTAAGATTGATTCTAAGGGTAAGGTACCTATATATTCAACATCTAAACCTAGTGCCCTAGATTTTTGGAATAGAATTGAGAGACTTGAACATATTGTTATACGATTGCCTGCACTCCAACTTGTACTCATCAAGCTTGGGCAAATCAATATAGAAAAACGAAGGGATTTCATATACACATCTTGATTTCTATTTGGTATTAAGGTTTGGTAAATCCATTTGTTATTTTCAAGAGTTTCTTTATCTCATCATTTATTATTTAATATTATTAAAGAGATTGATCTTGAGTGTTCATATACATATAGAGATTGTTTTGACAAGATCATTACTTGAGAAAGGTTTTTCCTTTGGTTAAATAGTTCTGATTCAAGTGTCTTTAGTTAAAGATTTGATATTTTTGATACTTCAAAACCATTTGATTAAATATCCTTAGAAGTTCATAACTATATATACTATTGAGGGATGTATATATATGAATTTGCATATTACAAAGATCATATTGTGACCGAAAACTTGGGAGAAAACTTATTGATTTAGATCTTTATGATATTCAAGACAAAGTTTATAACAAGATCATATTTGATATTTGTGCATCTCGTCTTCAAAGCTATTACTCATACAAATATTTTGGGAGAATTGATATAAGAGAAATTTGGTGAAGCTTCATTAACGATTGTATCGTTACATACATATTGAGCTTCAAGTTTGATCATATGATTGTGTGTTAGGAATTTCAATTGTACTCGCTAGCTTTATTAGAGGCAACATTGAGTGTTTTTGCAGAGTTGATATTCTATATTGTAATCACGGTTTGGGTTGTGAACCGGGTGCGGAGGAAGTTATGCCTCTTGTATGCAGTGGATGTAAGGGAAGCTCTGTCCCAATTTAAGGAGCAAGAATTTTAGTGGAATCCTTGAGTGGGTTGCGCAAGGCGAGGATGTAGGCCGAGTTGGCTGAACCTCTTAAAAACTGTGTTTTCCTTCTCTTTTCCTTTACTCCTTTTAATTTCCGCAACGCACTTCATTACTTACATTGCATGCTTGTATGTTGAATAACCTCTCACGAACTTGATAAGTAATTTGTTAAATATAGAAATAGGGATTGAGTGGTAGATAAGTTTTAAAGAATTTTAAAATACCCAATTCACCCCTCTATTGGGATTACACCTAAATCAACACACCACCCTCCTCTTTTACCCCTAAATTGCATTGTCTTCTAAAGGAAATGGCATGAAATCGAGATGCTGCTAGAGCAGCAGCCGCCTCACCTTGCTCGTGCAATTCCGATTTTGATTCTAACTCTGATTAGGATAGATTAGATGCTTGGGATTTTTTATGCGCTTTCTCTTTTGCTTATGTATTGTGCTTATGCACCCTTTGCTTTTATTTTATTTCTTTTTCTTTTATTTTTTTTTCATGTATTCTTTTTTACCATGCTTTTGAATGGTTGTACACATGCTTCGATGTGTCTATCTACATTGTATTTCCTTTAAAATTAATGAAAATACATGGTGTTTTGGGTTTCCACGTGTATTTTGTGCTTCACTATATCATTACACGTTCTTCTAACTATTTCTGGAATTTATGTGGATGTTACTTATATAGATAAGGTAGGAAGATAAGTGTTCATTTTTTTTTTATCCTTATTATTCATTCATTTGAGATTGTGCATAGTTAGAAAATATTTAGAACAATAAAATATAAAATACGGCGCTTAGGAAAAGCCAACTAAATGCGATATGAAGTAAACTGCCAAATTAATTACTGTCATTTATTATGTTAATTGAAGCTTAGACCCATTCAAGAATAGTTACTATACATTCATGCCTTATCATACATGTGAGATAAAACAATTATTGAAATTCAATTAATTATTTGTCATACTATGTTGACTAATAATCAATTGAACATGTTAATTATTTGTTTCACTTACGATTAGTAATGTTTGTATTTCAACCATTCTTGGATTGTCCAATGTGGACAGTTCAAGAAGTTGTATTTACATCGTTGTCATCGTTCACGATTTGTCAATTGTCATTACATATTTCGAGTGCATCTCTACTTGTGCTCTCTGGGTGCATAGTGGGGTGTCGTGACAATTTGGTAACGATGAAAAACTAGCAATATGTTCACTTCCCCCATCTTGTGTACTTGGAGAGCCATGGGGAGATGCTGCCAAAATTTATAATGACCACGACAAAGGAATTTGAGTCATTGATGGCAATGTAAATGCAACATTCCTGAATGGGATAGGATCCGTACCCTTAAGACAGAAGGTGGTCGGATATAGGATTCACGATGCATGCGTTATAAACATTATGAGAATGTAATCAACACCATTTACTTGCACATGTTATAGGGTAATTAATGAACATAGATAAGAGTTGGATAAATGCTTGAGGTAGGTTTTTTCCATAATATGTGAAAGGGGTACATGATTTCATAGAGTTCGCGCATCCTCGTGCAGACAAAGCTAGTAGAGTAAGATGTCCTTGCAAGAAATGCTAAAACATAACATTCAAACACATTGATTTGGTTCATACACATTTATTAGACTTTGGAATGGAGAAAATTTACACAACATAGGTGTTCCATGGTGAAGATTACATAGTTTAGAGCGATGATGATAACGATGCAGAAGAGGAGGCAAATATAGTAGGTGGGGATACACGTTCGGAACGGTTATGTGACATATTAGTTGACTTGCAAAGGGGGATTGCAGTGGACATGGATGGAGTCAGTATGTTGCGTACTAGTGATGAATCTACTTCAAGAGGTATCATACCTTGCGATCCTAGTACGTTGAATCGACTCGATAAACCATTTGCTAATCTCGTGAGGGATGCACAGGTGCCCCTGTATCCAAATTGTAAAAAGTTCTTAAAATTAGGGTTTCTAATGAAGTTGCTTCATGCAAGGACAATGCATAGGTTATCTCAGAGCGCATTCAACATGCATTTAAGACTTATTAAGGCAGCACTTCCTGATGGTGAAACACTTCCGAAATCCTTTTATGAGACGCAGACATACATGCGTGAATTGGGTCTCGGTTACACTCTCATACATGCATGTAAGTATGATCGTGCACTCTTTTATGGTGAACATGAAAATGTGAATGAGTGCTTAGAATGTGGTGAACCGAGGTATACAACTAATCAAAAGAAGGGTAAAAAGGTCCCCAAAAAGTTTTGTGATATTGTCCATTAATCATGCGATTGTAACGATTGTACATGTGTAGAAAGACCGCTGCCGATATGAGATGGCATCAAGAGAAATTTCTTCAAGATGGAAACACCCTTAGACATCCAGTGGACTCCGAAGCTTGGGCTAATTTTGATAAGATATATCCATGGTTTGCTAGTGATTCTCGCAACATCAAACTTGGCCTTGCTTCAGATGGGTTCAATCCTTTCAATAACATGAATAACCCATATAGCATGGGACTAGCTATGATGATGTCATACAAATTGCCACCATGAGGATGTATGAAAGAACCTTTCATTTATATTTCTCTACTTATTCTCAGACTGAGGGCACCTGGTAATGACATTGATGTGTACTTGTGTCCGTTAATTGACGAGTTGAAAAATCTATGGGAAAAAGGAGTGGAGACATTCGATGTGGAAACTGGGAAAACATTTCGAATGCATGTTGCAGTGTTGTGGACAATTAATGATTTTCCCGCTTACAACAACCTATCGGGTTAGAGCACAAAAGGTTACTTACCATGCCCAGTTTGTAATAAGGATATTGGGTCCTTATCCTTGAAGCATGGACGCAAGTTATGCTTTATGTGTCATCATCATTTTCTACTACCTTAACATCCTTGGAGGACTCGTGGCATCAAAAGCGTTAATCGAATACTTGAACGAAGGTTGCAGCCAAAGCGACTAAATGGGGATGAGATATTAAACTAACTCAGGTTGATTGGAGATGTGAAATTTGGGAAACCACCAACCAGTAGAAAAATAAAACGTACTGAGTGGGAGTTGAATTGGACAAAGAGAAGCATCTTCTTCTAGTTGTCATACTGAAAAGATCTTCCACTACGCCACAACTTGGATGTCATGGACATCAAAAAGAACATTTTTGAGAATGTCATTTGTACATTGTTGGATATGAATGGGGAGACAAAGGACACCGCAAATGCTTACCAGGACATGGAAGACATGGTAATACAGCCTGAGTTGCATCTGTTTCATGATGGGGACAAACTTCTCATGTCATCCGCTTGTCACATATTTTCGAAGGATGAGAAGAATAAATTCTTTGAATGATTGAAATCAGTGAAGTTCCTTAATGGATATGCATCAAACATAGCTCGATGCAAAAACATGAAGGAAGGGAAGATGTTAGGAATGAAAGTCATAACTATCACGTCCTTCTTCAACGGGTTCTACCCGTTTTCTTTCGCGAACACTTGACCGAAGATGTTTTCTCGGCTCTTATTGAGCTAGGGATATTTTTTTGACATTTGTGCTACAATATTTTCGCCAGCATTCTTCGATGTGATGGTCCACCTAACCATCCATTTACCCAGAGATGCCATAATTGGAGGACTGGTCAAATATCGTTGGATGTATTCTATTGAGAGGTAAATTATAAAGTCCTTGTATAATGGTCACGTGGTTTCCTCGTTTTTTTTTTTTTTTTCCCCCTTTTTGTATCTACATGTCAATAATGATATGTAAAATGGACATGTTTTTGTTCACTTTCGAGGGGTATGTGCGCAATAATCATTGAGGCATACATTGACAGTGAATGTCTTGCATTTTGCTGAATGTATCTACGTGATATTGACACAAGGTTCACTCACGAGGAGCAAAATGTAGACATTCATGCTATTAATGTCGTAGATGAAGAACTGAGGAGCTCTATATTTCGAGAAAATATTCGATCGTTCGGTGCACGGGTTTATGATTTCATGGATATGGCCGACCTACAATAAGTCCATTTTTATGTCCTCAAAAATTGTGATGAAACTATTCTATATATGGAGTACGTGGTTCGAAACTCTTTACTATTATCGCATTGTATTTACATATGCATATTTATATACTTACTTGACATTTACATGTACTATTGTTGCATATAGCAAACATAAAGATGAACTTCTGGTCCAAAATGAAAGGAATGTCGACAAAAGACATCAGAAGGAATTTGTTAATTGGTTTGGGAGTCGTGTAAGTAACAAATACTGCCCAAGTACGAAGCAATGTACATTGTCAATGTTAACAATTTACTCATCTAAACTCTTGTTTATTTAATAGATGAAAGTTATGTATTACAATAAAGAATCAACGATAAGTAAAGATTTGTACGCATTGACATGTGGCCCCAATCAACAAGTTAACTGCTACAGCGGTTGCATTGTCAAAGAGTTATGATTTCATAAAAAGTCCCTTAAACTGAATAGAAGAACCCAAAATTGTGGGGTTGCGGAGCTAGGCACAGAAGGAGATGACGAAATTGACTACTTTGGTGTATTGGATGACATTATAGAGCTTAAATATAGAGCCAACAGACTCATCTACTTGTTCAAGTGTACCTGGTGGGACATTGGCAATAAAAAGACTAGGATAAACAAGGATGCCCACTTTACTAGTGTCAATTTTAGCAAAACGTGGTAACAAAATGACCCTTTTGTGCTAGCAATGTAAGCAGAACAAGTGTTTTACCTTAAAGACACAAAATTGAAGGGTGAATGGCATGTGGCCTAAAAGATTCCTCCCTGAAGTTTGTATGCTACTATAGAAGTTGCAGATGGGGAGAAAAGTGCTAGTGACGTTGCATTCCAAGAAGATGAGCCATCTATCAGTGCAGCAATGCAATCTACTTTCAATGTTGTCGAAGAAGGAGCGGATCCTATACCATTGAATAAGGTTGGTGCCATGGCAGAACTTGTAGGTACTGTTGACACTACAATTGAACCTTCTGTAGACGTTCACTTCATCGACAATGAGGAAACTGATAGGGAAGATGAAACAAGGGTCGAGTACTGTAGTGAAGAGGAAGACACTTTAGAAAGTGAGGATGATACCAATACTGAGGATGTATAAGGGAGTAAGCATGTTATGTTTGTCACTATGTATCTGACATTTGTAAATAACTAAAAATATATTTATTATGCATCTATCTAATATTCATACTTCTTATATTTACTTGTCTAATATTTTTCAAACATGGCACCAGGAGGTCGACGTGGCCGACTTCCTTCTAGGAACTCGACTATATCGTATGAGGATGATCTGACATCCTCAAGACCGGCGGAGCCCGTTGGTCCTGATGCGGCAACACCATTGTCTGCCATCGACACCTTGGCCAGATGTGGATACCTCTGCTAAGGATGACATGCAGGGTGAGTTGCCCACCATGATCAGCAGCATTGGTAAGATTCTCTTTTATTTATTTGGATGCAAACTATTGATTTTTATTCATGTGTATGATTAAAATATTGTTCTTAATTTAACTTTTCTTTCAGCATCGACATCCATGGCCAGGTTAGGTCGTGGTGTCCCGAAGAACATGGCGCTGAAGAAGCACCTGTAGAGGACGGGGTAGCACATTAGGATCGACATTCCTCCAAACTTCACCGCCCTGTGTGACCATTGGTGTCCAGTGTGGACGCGAGAGCTTGACATAATATGCCGACAGTATGCTCCAATCACCACCTTCAGCTGGCCGCAGGTGATTGAGGCGTAGCACGTGGTTCTTTACATGCACATCTTGGTAAGTAATCCCAAACCTTTTTTTCTTTTACTTTTAATATACTATCCAAACAACTATCAAACATTCTAAATGTATTACCTATGTAGGAGGAGTTCGATATGGACATTCTCCATGCGGACCATGTGAAGAGGGCAGTGGACGGCTAACTTTGCAATAAATTTAAGTCTTATCATGCCAAAATGTGCAGACATTTTTGTGCAATGGTAGATGAAGCAAAAACCCACCCACATGATAAGATATCCTAAGAGGATTGAAAGGTAGTGTGTCACCATTTCCGCGACCTACACTATCAGGTGACGTGTTTGTATTATAATATCTACTTTAAGCTTTGTTGTGGCTAATAAGAAGTCATTACATATTTTTTGTAGGATACATGTGTTAAAAATGTTGCGAACCGCAACAAACTCCCTACGACGCATTGCTATGAGTCAAGGTTATTCGTAAATCATCGATGGCTAATTGCTTTATATAACACTATCTGATGATTACCTGAATTAATATTAATGATATTTTATATAATAAAGTAGCGTGATCCCGCAACTAGGGCCGACGAGCCGCTGCCAAATCTTTATCAGAGAATGCACCAAAGGCGATCGGGGGAGTGGTGCGATGGTGCGTATAGCAAACGTGTAAGTCAAATTAAATATGTAGTTTATAATTTGATTCAAAACATCAAAGTTGTATTATTATTTCTTCTTTTTTATCATTTTCATGACTGAAAATAGGCGCGGACTGTCGAGCTGAGAGATGCACCTATTGAAGAGGGGAGCCAACAAATGACGAATTACAAGATAACCACTCAGGTCTTAGGGAAGGAGCAGATGGCTGGGTGAAAGGGCTTGGAAGTGGATACATCGCCCCAACAACATAGTCTTCGATGGGTGCAGTGCCTCATGTTGAGATAGAACAAGCACGTCGAGAGGTTGAGGCTCGAGCAGATGAGATAGTTCAATGGGTGCATACGGTGGAGCTGGAGAACGAGGAATTGAGACACATGATGTCTGAAGTCACAGTGGAGAGCCAAAGTTTGAAAGAAAAGGTGTCCACCGTTGAAGCCACACTCACAGTAGTTCCGACCAGGCAAGCGCAGTTTGAAGAAATGCTGTGCAAATGTCAATCAGATGATGTAGGTGGCTCCTCTCGTTAGAAGGTATGTTATTATTCTATTCTTGTGCATTGAAAATTGAGCATCTATACCTCATAGAGTAGGAATTTTTAGAGAATTCTGGAAAATATAGATGTTTGAACTGATAGGTAAATTCGTCCAGAAGCATGTTTTTCTTTTATTTTTTTTATTTTAGCCAAAGTTTTAAAAAGTGAAGGCCTAAGGCGAGATGTTTGAAGAGGCAAGGTGTAAGCCTTAAGGCATTGGGATATAAATCTTTTGAGAATTTTGTTTTTGATAAAAAATATGTAAGTAAATTACATATTTTTACAAGTAAATAAAATTTAAAAAAAACACAAATATAAAAAAAATAAAATATAATTTCCAAACTACTTGTTGCAACTCAAAATTTGCTAACTTGAATTCTTTGCATACATCATAATGAGATAGCTATAGCATTACAAAGCTCAAATTATTTTCAAGATCTAAGATATAACTTTCATATATTTTTGAAAAAGTTGAGGAACAAAAGTTATACAATTCAACTCATGGACATTCCTTTTATATAATCATGGAGTTAAATTTTCTAGCCAAATCTAACTTGAGAGTCACATACCCAAAAAGTATATGCCTCAATCAAAGACACACAAAAGGCGTGCCTTCTGTATAAACGCATAAGCTCAAATTGTAATGCATTAGTCTTGGGAGTTGGGATTTGGTATTTTAGGTTGAATCTCAAGGTGTTGTACACATGTCCTGCCATAAGGTAATATACATTCTAAAAATGTGCATGTGTGTGCTTGTTTGATTCTATTCATATATATGCTGAATTTTGTTAAAACTTTCTCAAAAATGAAATCAGAAATGATTTTGCTAAAACTATTTTTGAAAAGATGAGTGAAAATCCTTTATAGAATATTGCATGCTTGAAAATGATACTTGCTTGTTTGATTCTACTTATATATATGCTGAATTGTGTTGGGTTGTGAATATACTAGATTGACTTGACACTGGTAGTATAAATGTCATCTGCATGACTGATGTAGATTCGTGTATTGCATGCTGGTAGTGAATTTAGGATTCTCACATGCCTTTCTATATATATATATATATATGAACTCCTTTTCAAGTCAATTTTTTTTGGAAAATTGTTTAAATTATAATCAGCATGGTGGAAAAATTTTGTTAAAACTTTCTCAAAAATGAAATCAAAATTGATTTTTATAAACCATTTTTGAAAGGATGAGTGAAAATCCTTTATAGAATGTTGCATGCTTGAAATGGAATAATTGCTTGTTTGATTTTATTCATATATATGCTGAATTTTTTCGGGTTGTGAATATACTAAATTGATTTGACACTCATAGTTCTACTGCTTGTTTAATTGTGCTACTTGATTGCATGCGCAGTCTAGAATGCCTCCTGCATGGTGGATGCAGTGGATGTGAATTGCATGCTGGTAGTGGATATAGGTTCTCGTGTGCCTTGAACTGAATCATAAATTGCTTATTTGAACCTATCAGGTACAAGTTTTATAGGAAAACCTCCAATTTACAAACGATATGCTGCCAAAATTTCAGTAGATTTTTTACCTAACATAAAACCTTTTACAAAGATGATTATGTTAAAAGAAATGATAAAATATTTTTGAAAGGATGAGTGAAAGCTAATTGAATATTAAATTTCATCCTAGAATAATCATCGAATAGTTAGAGGAGCTCAGCTCCATTTAGTGTAGCTAGGTCCATAAACCTTAGAGATAATTTCTTAGAGTTCATTTTTGTTTTCCTTTTTGAAACTATTCTTATTTGTTTGGAGATACTAGAATTGTATTGATTGTGCTGTTACAACTTGATTTATCTTTTCTGCAATATCATATATGCGTAGATAGACCCTAGGTTGTGTACTACAACTGTTGGCTTAGCTAAACTTAGGAAAGACTTTTGTGATTTGCAAGTTTGGGAAATGTTCTATTTACAGACGGCATGCTGCCGAAATTTTGCTAAATTCCAAACGCTTTCTTAAACCTCCTCCAAAATAAATTTTCTGAACACTATAACTTAACCACTTATGAACATTAAAACCCATTAAAGAATCACAACTTGAAACCTCCTATATATTAAAAAAAATTTTGGTCAAACTCAAGTTAGCAAATTAAATCCTAAGGACCAAAGACAAGCTTAAAAATCTCCAACAAAATGTTGACCTGATAGGTCATTCCTATTTGATAATGACAAGTACTCTTGGTATTTGATGACTTTTGAGTTTGTGTGCAGGTATATAATTAGCAGATCAACTAATGACACATGAAGACTCAAAGGCTAAAGACCCCGAAGACTTCTTTTGTTGTAATTTATATTATATTGGTCTGTAATAATTTCATTTCAAAAGTCTATAATAGTCTCTGAATGTCATGCACGTAGGATCTGTAAGCTCAAAATGACCATAGAATGACCATAGGGACCGCATGACCTTAAGGCACCCTTCGATCGATAGACGCTAGGTTTTTAGGCATACTTGAAAAGACCTTAGGTCCCAACACTCACAGACATATCATATAATATATAAGAGTGTTTAATTTGTGCTGAAATTGAACATAATTTGGAAAATTGAGAGAGCTCGGGTGACTGAATCCTTAGAGTTCAAAACTCCTCAAGCGCCTGAACTATTGAAAAGTCAACAGTTGACTTGGGCTCTCGGGGGACCGAAGCATTTTGTGCATACTGTCCACGGCGCCTAAACCCCTCGAAAGGGACATTCCACCAACTTGGGTGACTGAACTATTTAGTTCAAATTGGCCCTGGGAGACCGAACACATGAGTTCGGGCCATCGACTGAAGGACCGGGCACCCAAAGTTACAAAGCAAACTTTCTGACTTTCATTTGAACCACCGAACATAAACTTGGGCTGCCGAACCCATTTAAGGACCTTTAGTTACTATGTCTGTTTGGGCGACCGAACCTCAGTTCAGCAACCCGAACCTCAGTAGGTTAAAATTAATTTAACCGCGGTAAAAATGGGTTAAGTTGGGTTAATTGTGTTTAAACCATTTGAAACTTTTTTAATAATACCGAATGGGTCCCAAACGATTATAATTTTACCCTGGCTTATAAATATGAGTTCATTTGTGAGGATTAGGGCGAGATTAGCCAAAAACAATTAGCAAAAAATCCTCTCTATTTGAAAATCCCACTTTGCTCAAATACCCTCAAATACTCATTTCTTTGAAAAATCTTGGTATTGTAAGAGCCTAGTGAGTGTTCTTGTGATTGCTAGTATTGCTAATACTTCCATTGTGCTTGTGTGATTGAGATAATGTTTTTGGGGAGTTTAGCTTAGGTTTATCCCACAGATTTGCATACTATAAATCTTGTGTTGGGATAACCTAGTAAGCTTAGGATATTTGCATTGTTATTGCAAGTGTCCATTAGCTTCGTTTTTGGTTGTGCAAAGATATTTTCAAACAAGAAAAAATTTTCAAACTAGTAGGGTGCCTATTTCATTGAAGAAAATATCCTTGAACTAGTTTGAACATCTTATTGATATCTTTGGAATACTGATGTGCTATTAATTTGTGCTTTGCTTAAATTTCAAAGTATTGCTTTTTTAGAACACTCTTGAACATTATTGTGATCATTCTTGTTGAATGTTATTTGCATATATATACACATTACTGAGCTTACATTTCCTACATTTTTTTATGTGTGGTTGATTGAGTATACTGTGCGTATTTGGGTATATATCTGCTTTACGTGAAAGCATAATCACTGTACTATCTGATTGAGCGAATACTGTTGTATTTCCAGGAGTGGCCTGAGGAGGTGGTAATCCAGCCTGGTAAGGATTATGTAAGTTAAGGTCAGCCCTGTATTAATTGACCTGGTTGTAAAGGTTGAGGTTAGCCTTGTGCTAATTAACCTGATTTGTTTAGGTGTCCCTCCACCCATTTAAGTGAGAAATTATAGTGGTAATCCTTGTACTTGTTAGCCAAGGCGGGGACGTAGGCACAGTTGGCCGAACCCCGATAACATATCGTGCGTGTACTTCATATTCTCAGCACTTTATATTTCTGCATGTGTATGTTATAGCGCATGATTTAATTTCCGCATATTATCTATGCATTTGGGTTTGTGTATATAGAAAGATCCTAGGTTTTGAAATACCGTTGTTGCATTAGCTAAACCTAGGATTAATTCTAAATACACAATTCACCCCCCCCCCTATTGGGAATACACTAAAGCTATCACAAACTATAAAAGGCAATCTTAAAACCTTGTAAAAATCATCAGCAAAATGTACATAAGAAATAGACTTCATTCTTGCCAAGCAACAAACCTTCCACAATATCACAAGCCTCACACCAAATTAGCACTCTAATTAAGACATTTACCACCAAAATGAACTAAAAATGAAATAACATACTACCATGAAGAAAACGGAAACCAGGATTCCACCACTATCATTGAATAGAAGAAAAACAAACCACAATCCATTTACTCAATGTATAACCAAAGCTTTTTATGTCCATAACTAAATTTAAGAAACCCTAATTCAATCTATCACAAGCCTTCTCACATTCTAAGTAATAATTTCATACACAACCCAAGCTGCATCAAGAACGCTTGAGAAGCAACCTTCTGGACAAAACTAGAAAACCTTAGCCAAAATCATGTCAATAGAAGTCACAAAACATCTAAAATTCCTTTATATATCCATCCTTCTTACGCACTTATAAAAGTAGGACTCTTGGCTACATCATCATTAGCATGAAACTTGGGTAGGAGGGACAAAACCTTCGTATAACATCCTTGACACTTTCCCAACTTAGGATAAAGTCCACCACAAACCCATTAGGTCTAGGAGCTTCATCTCTCCAGCTCAAAGATACACTCCCATACCTTTGCTGTAATGACCCGAAAAATCTAATTAATAAAAATAATAAAAGAAGAGAAAAGGGAAGGAAGAGAAATATTTTAAAGAATGTCAGCAAAGAATCGTCGACGAACCAACTGGTCTCATCGATGAGAGTTCTATATTGGCTCATTGACAATGGCACATGTCTCGTCGACAAGGAATTACTGAAAGGGATTTTCACATGACTAAAATTCATCGACGAGTTTACTATTTCATCGCCGAATTGTATACTAGGACTCGTCGACGAACCCCTGCCTATAAATAGCAAGTTCTTTCATTTTAGCGTGAATTTTTTTGCATGTCCCCTCTCTTTCCCTAGAATTTAAGCCCAACTACCTTCTCTCTTCAATTTTGGCCTGGATTTAGCTTGGTTTGACGATCGAAAGCTACCGCAGGACTCCTGGGAAGATTCTCTGCAATATAAACAGAGTGGATTTTCGATTTGAGAAGTTGGGAAACATCCCAAAACTAGGGTAAGTAAAATAATTTAAGGTTTTATTATTATTTTGAGGTATTTGAAGCCTAAGAAGTGTTATAAGGGTGTTTTTCTAAGATTTGAGGAATTTGAAATTTTTGGAATACAGGTTCTCATTTTGTTTGGATCTTGAACAAGCATTTCGAGCAGCAGGTAAGGAAAAATATTTTATAATAGCTTTTTAATAATTTTAAAACAACTAATTTTGGATATAATTTCTACATATTCAGGTATAATTTTTTTGAACTAGGCTGGTATTGAAAATACTATTTTTATTAAATATATATATCATATTGGGAAAAATCATATGGTTGAAACCATCTTTGTCAATTAAATGATTGTGAGCATTGTGGATTGATGAATCATTGAGACTGTGAATATTATTTGGCTGTGATTTATGCCTGGTTGAGTATACTGGTTGATTGCAGGTACTGATGTTGTGTATACTATGGTAGAATTGTGGTTGTGTTGAATTATTGGTTTGTTGTTGACTTGTGGTGTGGTTCATGTAAATTGTGATATAGCGTTGGCAGTGGTATGAGGAGGTCGTTATATTGTCCCTAGTATAACCGTCATATAACTTTGGCAGAGATATGAGGAGGTTGTTATATGGGCATTTATATTGGGAGGTGAACATTGGCAGTGGTATGAGTAGGTTGTTTACCTATTTACCATTAACAGGGTGTTTATTTTGTAATCTATGTGGTTTGATTAGTCTTGTGTGGACCAGTCCTGTGTGGATATGTATGCTGTGTGATTAGTTTGTCTTGTGTGGATCGTGTAATCTGTATGATTGGTTAGTCTTGTGTGGAGCAGTCCTGTGAGGACATATATGTGGTATAATTGACAGTCCTGTATGGACGTGTATATTGTGTGTGCTAGAGTGCTATGTGGACAATTACATTTAGTGCGGACATAGACCTTGTGTGGGTATGATTGAAGATTGTATGATTATCCTATGTGGATTGATTTGGATATGCATATATGTGTGGAGTTCTATAAATGAATATTGTTCGCTGCATGTGACTTAAATTAATTAAGTATTTATGGTAAAGTAGATTACTCCACCTGAGTGCTTGCTGAGAAAGGCGAGTATTCTAGTAATTATTTGTTGATACCAGAGTAGAGGGAAGCCACTTGTATGGGTGATTGACCTTCCTTATTCCCGGTGACTTTACCTGGATACATAACGCAAGGGCTTACTGAGGAAGATACGTGCTCTGGTGTTACCACTAGAGCAGAGGGAATCTATTTGTATGGGAGGGTAGAATTCCCTATTCTCGAGAATTATCCATAAAATATTTGTGCATATGGGCGTGTGATTGGATGACAAAAAGGTTGAACATGGTGTGCTTATGAACATGTTTCTTTGGCTGCTAATGGATTGTGAATGCGTTTATATGGAAATTTTAATTATATATTAAACACTTTAACCAAAAAATATTATAAATTATTTCTTCTTTACTGAGAGGTGTCTCACCCCATCGTTGATTAAATTTTTTTAGGTTATTCCGGTGATCGAACTTAGATAGCTCCAAGGCTGGGGTAGTTTTGTGAGTGGTACCAGAACAATTATTTTTTTTAGTTTTTATGTTTACTATATTTTATTCAGGTTTTTGTAATATGAAGAATGAGGTTTTAATTATTATGGATCTACTTGTATAATTATAGAACTCTGGTATGTTTTGTCGAGGTTATTTTGTTATTTTCGCTGCGTGAATGGTATCAGAGACACGTGTTGGTCTCATAACACTTCAGACCAACGTGGTGGGTCCAGGGCATTGCATTTGCAACTACAAAAGTGTTCTCTAACCACCACTTAGCTTCTCAGATAAAAAAAAATCCATTCCAAACCTTTTATTCATAGGCCTAAAGCAATTTTCCTCAAAATCCAACCTTAAAAAAAAAAAATTGCTTACCTCCTTTACAATAACTACAAATTGGACAAACTCACTATTCAAAATCTCCAATTCCCAAATCAGTTTCATATGCTTCCTTAGACCAACCACACGATGAAGGAGTTGCAAAAGGCTACATTCCCAAGGGCTAGACAATCTCACCATTCTCAATCTCCAAATCCTAATCTACATATTCCCGAAAAAAAAAAATGACACCAGCTTTGGATACTTTGTGAGGCATCTTTAATCATAAAGATAGTAAAGGAGTGCATTCTTAAACTGTTAAAGCCATGTCAACTTGGTTGAAGATGGAACAACGGTAGTAAGGGTCCCTTTTATCAGTTACTATGATGTTGATCAGCTCCGTTGATTTATACTAAAATTTTCTTGTAATGGTTGAGTTCTAATCCTAACTTTGAAAGTTTTGCTCATAACCCACACTTAAGCTAGTAGGATCGTTAGTCATCATTCATCACATGTTATCGATGGGAAAGCATTCAATATTAATCTGTATATGTATATATATTTATGTGTATGTATGTATGTATGTATCTATATATATATATATATATGTATGTATATATCTATGGATGTATGTATGTTTGTGTATATATATTTAAAGAGATCAAAGTGTTTCAAAGCTTACTTATATCTTCTTTTTGTTTGTTTTCGACCACTTATATCTTTCAGACATAAATTGAATTAGTTGATTGGACCTTTTGTTTGGTTGCCTAGTCCCTTCACTAAAAGGGTTTAAAAAAATCACCCACTCGCCAGTCGCCACTTAAAAAAATCACCCTAGCCTTTAATTCCACAAACAGCTTCTTCCAAACCTCAACCCACACCTCGACTCTTGCAAACCTTCTTAGCTTCACGAGAACTCCTTGAAGGCCTCAATAACCTCTCGCATCCCTCCTTCCTCCTCTTTTCCCTATAGCTCATTACTCTGTTATCCTCTCGCAAATGAATGATCGTCTCTTTAGCATCTTTGTACTTTTTCTCCAAGCCTTCTAATTGATCTTCAAACAAGGGTTTACTAAGCGCCAGCTCTCTATTCTGCTCTCCAATTGTATATGCTCTTCCGGTGAAGTTAACTCACAAATGGGGAGCAGATTAGAGAGCTGGCGCTCAGTAAACCCTTGCTTGAAGATCAATTGGAAGACTTGGAGAAAAAGTACAAAGATGCTAAAGAGACGATCATTCATTTGCTAGAGGATAACAGAGTAACAAGCTATAGGGAAAAGAGGAGGAAGGAGGGATGCGAGATGTTATTGGGGCCTTCGAAGAGTTCTCGTGAAGGTGAGAAGGAGGCTATTGCTTATGTGAAGAATAAGATGAACGATTTGGAGTTCTTGTGAAGGCGATAGCTGAGGCGAGGTTTGAGGCTTGGAAGAAGCAATTTGTGGAATTAAGGGCTAGGGTGATTTCTGGCTAGAAGAGGATACGACTTTGTTGATGAGGTTCAAGGTTAGTTGAATTGTGTTTTAACTTTTCTAGGTAATATTTTCTTGATGGATGGTATTAAGTTATATGAATTTTATAGTGAACTACTGGAATACATGCTTGTGTTGAACGCCAACTGCATGGCTGATTTAGTATATTGTGAATTGCATGCTGGCAGTGGATTTAGGTTATTGCATGCTTGAAATGTTTTATTTTGTAAAAACAACCATGTTTCAGGTACAAGTTTTATGGGAAAATGTCCAATTTATAGGCGGCATGCTACCAAAATTTCGTTAATTTAAAAAAAAAAAAAAAAAAAAAAACCATGCACAAAGATAATTATGATAAAATGAATGTTAAAATATTTTTGAAAGGATGAGTAAAAGTTGAGCGAAAAGTCATTTCATTAAGCCCTAAATTTGCATCTATTAACATGCATGACATATCATTTACTTTTAACTATGGATAAGCATTATCATTTGTCCACCACCCGGGATATTCTATTTTGAGAACGAATTAAAGTGTTTATGTACGTGGTTTGATGCATGCAACTGTATATATTCATACTTATGTCATTCACATTCATTTTAGTTATTCGTTTAGAGTTGAAAATTATTGTACGACGCACTCTCAATATTTTTCCTCCCGATTATACTGAGCGTCAACTCTCCATAATGCTCTCCATTTGTATACTAATTCATATTTTATGATTTTTAATTTGTAGGGTTCGCAACTATTATAACATCAACATGATGTCATGCATGCACTACAGTCGTTGGATGCAATTTTGATTATTTCTTTGTAATTTTTATTGTCATTTGAACAAATGAAATTTCTGTATTTTAATTTGAATTTGTATAATGTATTTGTATTTGAGTTTTGAATTTTTAAAAATTTTTTTTGTTATCTGAACAAATGTTATTTCTTTATTTTAATTGAATTTGTATTTGAATTCGAAATTTTGAATAATTTATGAATTTTGTAGTAGTTATGGTTTCGGGTTATGTATGCAAAAATGTAATTACATATTTTTACAAGAACTGATGATTAAAAAAATTAGTATTCAATTTTTTAAAATTTTTAATTATTAGTGAAGGATTAAAATTCGTCAGTAATAGTAGGGTATTAGTGAGAAATTACAAATTTGTCGTTAATAGTGCAGTATTAGTGAACGATTAAAATTCGTCACTAATAGTACAGTATTAGTGACAGATTATAACCGTCATTAAAACCCTAATACCGTCACTATAAATCCTACATTGGCTCTACTCAAATTCATCACTAATAGTAGGATATTAGTGAATGATTAAAATTCGTCACTAATAGTGGGTATTAGTGACGAATTTCAAATTCGTCACTAATAGTGCAATATTAGTGAAGGATTAAACTTCATCACTATTAGTCCCTAATAGTGACGAATTTGTGACGAATTTGTAATTCATCACTAATGCCCTACTATTAGTGACGAATTTTGATCTTTCACTAATACTACACTATTAGTGACGAATTTGTAATTCGTCACTGATACCCTACTATTGGTGACGAATTTTAATCCTTCACTAACTACTATTAGTGACGAATTTGAGCAGAGTCGATGAAGGATTTATAGTGACGATATTAGGGTTTTAGTGATGGTTATAATCAGTAACTAATAATGTATTATTAGTGACGAATTTAAAATTTGTCACTAATAGTTAGTAGCAACAGCATATATAGCAACTAATTTAAAATAGTTACTATTACTTATAAATTCGTCACTAATACTATTAGCGACAAATTTATAAGTATTAGTGATGAATTTTATCCTTCACTAATATCCTGATTTTTTGTAGTGTGTTGACGTGATCATACCTTTATTTTCAGCAAATCATACTGAGGATACTATGATATACTTTCTATGGACGATTTATTAAATTATGACTTAACACTCAAATTGTGTGGCATGAGAATATTTCATTTATTGTATAAGTAAAACCTATTGGGAATTTTGTGGTAATATAATGTGAACGACATGGTCATATACAGATTTATTAAATGGTTGAGAATGCTGTGAATATTGTGAATTTGATGGTTTTATACCGATCACAAGAATTGCTAGAAAATTGTGGAAAAACTATTGTGAATCTTAAGTTGAGAAAATAAGATCATTTTATCTGTTATATTATGAAAATTTCATTATATATTGTAAAAACCTTGATGGACCAGGTGTAATGAAAGCTCAGTACCCTTAGCTAGTGAGATTACCAGTGCAACTAAATTGCTCTCGAAATATAGGTGGTGAAAAGTCGATTTGGATGGAGAAGGCTACCCCCCCGGGTGTGGACCAGGATGCGGTAGGCAAATCGTACTTGCAGACATGTTACTTTGACTTAGCTTTGGTCGGTCAACCAAGGCTAAGTCTAATCTTCGGACCGCACAGCATGTCATGTGGGTTAAACATGTCGTTAGTCCAAAATGAGAGGCTCTTTTATACATATTTGTTAATTTATATAAATGGGGCTATTATTGAGTTGGTTTTAATGAAGGAAAAGAGTTAAGGAAAGAAAATAAAGGAGAAAAGAAAGGAGAAATAAATTTAAAATGGGAATTTATTGGGCTTCGTCGACGAGTGCCCCGAGCTCGTTGACGAACTGCCTTCTTTGACCCATCGACAAGGACACGTGTCTCATCAACGAAGAGATACAGAGAGCAGGGTTTTAGAACATTTAGATTCAGCAATGAGGTTCATGGGTTTGTAGACGAACTCCCCTTTTCGGTTCATCGACGAAACCACATGTCTTGTCGACGAAGCCACGTGGACAGCTGCCTATATATAGTCGAAAAATTCATTTTCAACGAGGAAATCAATTCCTTTTTCATTTTCTCTCTCTACATTTGGTTTCCCTCACTTCTTTCTTCAGATTTGGCTCTGTTTTCCCCATTTCAATGATCAAAAGTTGCCACAATGATCCCGGGGAGATTCTCTGCAACTTAGCTGAAGCAGATTGTTGATTTGAGTCTCTAGGCCATCATCCCAAAATTAGGGTAAGTAGGTAATTTTAGGGTTATGGCGATTATTTTGGATTTCTAAACCCTGAAAATATATTAGATGATAATATACAGGAGTTTGAGTTGATTAAACTAGGGTTAATGTGAAATACAGGGTTTGGTGCAAACATCGCATGCATGAGATAAGGATTATAGTGGATACTTCCTCAGGAACTCAGGTAAAGATGATAATAGTTTATAGTCTAGGAAATTATGATTATGCGGTTCGGAAAAGATGTGAGTTGGATAATTATTATGGGAAATTCTGTTGATTGACTGAGAAAAATATATGTGTATAATTTCAGGGTTTTAAAATCACAAACGTCGCAGGCGTGAGATAGGAAAATAATAAATAACTCTAAGATAGTCAAGTAAGGGAAATATGTTATACTAGATAAATTATAGATTTTTACTAGTAAAATATAGTATATGTTTATGGGTTTTCAAAGTAAGAAATTATACCGTTTACTAGATTATATTGAATAAGTTTTATTTAATTGTGTGGTATTAGAAATACTAGGATAATATAGAATTTTGTATAGATTTACAAAATTATGATTACATAGTTTTTACAGAATTATGATACATAGATTATATAGTTATTTACAGTGCTATGACTATACAGTGTTTTACAGAACTGTGATTATACAGTGTTTTACAAAACCATGATGTACAAATTATAGAACCATGACATACTGAAATACAGTTTATACACATATACAATTATTATAGCGTCATGGTTAATATAAAGAATTACCAAATAATGGTTAATACAGTTGATACAGAATAATGGTTTAACTGATAAATATTATATAGAAATAGTAATACATAGTATCAGACCCTGATGGAATAGAACTGTTTATAGAGCATGGTACCATAGCTATCACAGTATAGTAGTGCAAACATACGTCTCAGATAGAGTATGGTGTTGGATGCCGATTATGGCACAGGTAAAGTAAAGGGCTCCCTGGCGTCCGGACCAGGTGGAGCAGGCCTTTTGTGTTATAGACTTACATAGTTTGACAAGAACTGGTAGGCCAGCCGGTGTTTAGTCCAGCCAACTAACCGCACAACCTTATCATGAGGGATTAAATCATGACATACAACCATCGATGGAAGTTTTCAAAATTATGTACGCATATAGTATACACATAAAACAGAGATTATGTATTATAGATAGATGTATATTTGAATAGATAACTCGGAGTTTTTATATCTTAAATGACATAGGTGTGGGTTATTGTACAGATATTTTTACATGATATCTCATTTATAGTTTTAATTAAAGTATATGTATTGCGTATAAACTCATATGCCACACACTGGTAATAACATGTTTCTCCTTACTGAGAGGTGTCTCACCCTAGCATTATAAACATTCAGGTGATCCAGTTAGACGAGCAGATTAGACTCGGAGATAGAGGAGACCCTTGTACTCTCCTGTCTGTAGGGTAAGTGATTTTGGGAGATGTATTTTTTGAGTAGTTCCTAGGGGGCTGGTGGATGATCTTGGAGAGATGACTATGTATGTTTGGAAATTATTGAACTCTAGTATTGTAACTATGGTTATGTAATTTTATGTTTTCTGTTGCATAAGCATGTAGTTTGTGAACAGGAATTCTCAATGCCTGCTTTGGGACCGAGATGTTATATAGATTTTATTAGGGGTATCAAAGTAATATAATTCTACAACATATATATATATATATATATATATATATATATATAATGGCATGAATTTTTGGGTTGTGACAGGTATGAGTTACATTTTACAAATGCCATTTTTATTCAAAAATAAATTAATGGATGTATTTTGCTTACATAAAAACTCATTATTGCAACACACTAATATTAATCTATTCCATCTTACTGAGAAGTGTCTCACCTCAATAAATATTTCAACATTTCAAAACATACAAGAAATCAAGCCTAGCGAGCTTCGAAGCGAGGTGTTAGTTATTATAGTTTAGTGTAAGTACTATGGGATACCAAGTTATTTATATATGTTTCCTTTTCTTAAAGATGTAATAAGGTTATCTGGATGTACCTATGCAAACAATGCAACTGTGATGGTTTTAGTAGTCTGGTATGATACTTGAGGTTTAAGTTATTTCTGCTGCGTGCACTGAATTAATTTATAAAGAGTCACCCCTAGACTCCACTGGGTTTAGGTCATTATAATTATAGTATCAAAGACAGTTTTATATTTTTTGGGGCATGACAGTTGTGGTATTAGAGCCTAGGTTGCTAAGTTTTATAGGCTTTAGTGGATAATATTACTAGAGTATAGATATGAATTATGATGAGGGTAGGAATGGGTAGGTGTTGTAAGGTGGGTCAGGTATAGGATACATAACAGAGTAAAATACACTAATAAAATTGCAATTTTGGATTTTGTCTCGTAGGACGGAAGCAAAATTCCATCAAAGGTTTCCTAGGATTTCCTAAAATAGTCAACAATTTCAGAAAAGCCACAATGAACCATCGATGATTTTTCTCTCAGAAGGCTGCGTTATGTTCATTTCTTTGTTTAAATTAATCATTATAAGAATTAAGCCACTACTCATTACACTAGGATATTTGTAGTTTAGTATTAGGGATATTGTAATTATGTGTGTCATTAGAGGTTTGTTTCTTAAAATGAGTAACTTATATAAAAAGAGGGATTTAATTAAGCATTCAGGGGGCAAATCGTCGATGTTTTTTTGTGGCATTCACCCACATAAATCCCCTAAATTTTTCGGGAGGAGCTGACTCGATCATTGTATAGAATTAGGTTTAGGAGATAGAGGAGTTACTAGCAGTCCTGCGCCACATAGATGAATAGACGGTTCTTTATGCCACTTTTAAAATGATTGGGGAGGCCAAACATTGGTGGATATCTCTGAAGCTACTCAAATAGCAGAGGCCAGGACTCTCAACTCTGACTTGAAACCCTTTCAAGGAGCTTTTCTTTGATCGATACATCCTCTCTTCCACCAAGGATGCCAAGGCGGAGGAGTTTATGAACTTGACTCGGGGGAACTTGACCATCCAGAAGTATGTGGCCAAATTTTTTGAGTTGTCCCTATTCGCCCCTTATATGGTTCCAGATGAATCAAAGAAGGCTTGGAGATTTGAGAAAGGTCTAAGTCTGAGGATCTACAAGCAAGTGGAGGCATTTCAAGTTCAGAATTTCTTGGAGTTGGTGGATAAAGCAATGGTATTGGAGACAAGTCTACAAAGGAGTGCAGGGATATTGAATCAGGGGAAGAGGTCCATGCCTCCGAGTTTTCACACTGGTACAAGTCAGAGTCCATGGAGGAAAAATAGTAACAATGTGGGCCAGAGACAAGAAATAGGGAACCGAGCTCATTAAGGTAATTCATCACGCCATCCTTACCCTATATGTAATCTGGGGCATTGGGATGAGTGTTGAGTTGGAGGAGTTTTCTTCTATAGGTTCAGTAGGCATGGCCACATTGAACGAGACTATCGCAAGCCATCGAATAATGCACCCACTCCTAATCAATACCAACAAAACAATTAGGCACCCCGAGGCGGCTAATAGAGGAACCCCACCCAGGCGCATGTTTATTCTCTTACTTCGGGAGATGTAGAAAAAGTTGGTGACGTGGTGACAGGTAATATCTTTATATTTGCAAATAAATTTGTTGTATTATTTGATTTAAGAGCAACGCATTCATTTAAATCTCTAAAGTATATTAAAATGTGTGGGGTGGGAACTTAGCTATTAAATGCAAACTTATCTGTAGTTATACCGATGGGAACCGTAGTGGTATGTAGAAAAGTTTTTAAGGACTATCCAATTTGTATTCAGGGAAGAATGCTACTTGCTAGTTTAGTATTGCTTGATATGCATGGATTTGATGTGATTCTGGGAATGGACTGGCTAGCCTCTTGTTATGCTAGTATAGACTGTTACAAGAAAGAGGTAGTATTCAGACCTCTGGGAGAGCTGGAATACAAATTTGTTGGGTCGTTCGTGTGCTCCTCACCACAAATACTGTTAGCTATTCAAGCAAAAAGGCTACTCTTGGATGGATGCCAAAGGTACCTAGCATGTGTGAAGGAAGCACCAAAAAGGGAACTAAAGTTTAAGGATATCCCAATAGGGAGGGAATTCTCGGATGTGTTATGGAGGACCTACCAGGGTTGCCTCCTGATCGTGAATTAGAATTTGCTATTGACCTACTTCTAGGAACGAAACAGATTTGTAAGGCTCCATACAGAATGGCTCCAGCAGAATTGAAAGAATTGAAGGAACAATTTAGGAGTTACTGGATAATGGATTCATTAGACCCATTGCGTCGCCTTGGGGCACACCATTTTATTTGTTAAAAAAGAATGACGGATCGATGAGAATGTGTATTGATTATTGGGAAATAAAAAAGGTGACAGTTAATAACAGGTATCCACTTCCCTGTATAGATGATTTGTTTGACCAACTCCAGGGAATACAAGTCTTCTCAAAAATCGATCTCTGATCAAGGTATCATCGGGTAAAAATAAAATTAGAGGATGTTCCAAAAACTTCATTTCGAACTAGGTATGGCCACTACGAATTCTTAGTTATACCATTCAAACTAACTAATGCTCCTGCTGCATTTATGGATCTTATAAACAGGGTCTTCCATTAATATTTGGATCAGTTTGTGGTGTTTTTTATTAATCATATTTTTATTTATTTGAAGAGTCTCGAGGAGCGTGAGAATCATTTGAGGTTGGTACTCTAGGTGCTAAGAGAAAGGAAGCTTTATGCTAAATTTAAGAAATGTGTGTTATGGCTGGAAAAAAGTTTCATTCCTAGGACATGTGATATCCAAGAGTGGTATTTCTATGGACCCAAGTACGATAGGGGCAGTAGTGGATTGAGTGAGACCAAAGAATATTCATGAGGTCAGGAGTTTCTTAGGTCTAGGTCAGGAGTTTCTTAGGTCTAGTAGGGTATTACCGTCAATTCGTGGAAGGGTTTTCTAAATTATCAGGTCCTCTCACAAGGTTGACAAGGAAGAATGTGAAATATGAGTGGACTGATGAATGTAAGTAAAGCTTCCATGAATTAAAGCAGCGACTCATCACTGCCTCGGTACTAACAATTCCTTTAGGAATATGTGGTTTTGTGATTTACAGTGATGCATCTCGGAAAGGGCTTGGGTGCGTATTAATGCAACAGGGGAAGGTCATTGCATATGCTTCTCAGCAACTTAACGAGTACAAGAAGAACTATCCTACGCATGATTTGGAATTGGCGGCAATGGTATTTGCATTGAAAATTTGGGGACACCACTTGTATGGTGAAAGGTGCAAGATTTTTACAGACCATAAAGGCCTCAAGTACTTCTTCATGTGAAAAGAACTGAACATGAGATAGAGAAGATGCCTAGAACTGATAAAAGTTTATGATTGTACCATCAATTACCATCCAGGGGAAGCCAATGTGGTAGTTGATGCGTTAATTCGAAAGTCATTTAATGCATCAGTTTCAGTAGTGGTAAAACAACATCAAATCAAGATAGATCTGAAGGGATTTAGTGTGGAAATAGTGGAAGGGAACTACCAGGCTTTCATTACTAACCTTGTAATCCAATTGACCTTACTGGAGAAGATTAAGGTTATATAAATAAATTTTTGAAGTTGGTAGGGATTATGGGTAAAGTGCAAAGTGGACTGAGGATGGATTTTAGCGTCTCAGATGATGGGGTTTTAAGGTTTCACATCAGATTATGTATACATAGTGAGGTAGAGATTAAAAGAACAATTCTGGAAGAGGCTCATCACTCTCTTTATACAGTGTATCTAGGAAGCACCAAGATGTATCAAGATTTGTGAGAATCTTTCTGTTGGAACAACATGGAGAGGGAAATTGTTCGATTCATGGAGCAGTGTCGTACATGTCCGCAAGTGAAGGCTAGCCATCAGAGACCAGCAGGACCATTGCAACTACTCCATGTTCCTGAGTGGAAGTGGGAGCACATTTCCATGAATTTTGTAACAGGGTTACCATCAACACGTCATGGGCAAAACGTCATTTGGGTAAATGTTACTGTTAATTCCAAAGGTTGTAATAATTGTTGGTTAACAAATTTTGAGGACGAAATTTTTGTAAGGAGGGGAGGATGTAGTAAACCCAAAATAAAATAAAATAAAATAAATAATTAAATAATAATTAATAATTAATTAATTATTAATTAAATAATATAATATAATGTAATATAATATTAATAATAATAAGAATTATTATTATTATTATTATTATTATAATAATATACATATATAGGTTAAGAAAGGAAGTCTTCCAATTCAACCCCCCTCTCTTTTGGCAAAATCTCTCTCTCTCTCTCTCTCTCTCTCTCTCTCTCTCTCTCTCTCTCTCTTAATTTCCTTGCTATTTCCCAATCAAATTGGAAAACAAACATCATTTTTTGGTCCTAACTCTACTCTCCAACATTTTAAACGGAAGGATTTCGTCGTTTGGACATTGTAGGTACCACTCCAAGGTCAAGGTAAGGAGAATATATTATGTCAGTTTATTTTGGAATTGAACCGATTAAACTTGAGTATTTGGTTACAGAAATATTATATTGGATTTTCTGAATGAATCAAGCATATGAAATGGATGATTTTTGTATATTATATATATGTATGTATGTATTTGGGGAAAAATTAAAGTGAATAGGGTGATCATCTCCTTTTTCCTATAAAATATGCAATTTGAGTTAAATTAAAACTATAGAGGTGATCATACCTTTATTTTTAGCAAAATATACCGAGGATACTATGATATACTTTTTATGGACGGTTTATTAAATTCTTATTGAACACTCAAATCAAATGACATGAGAATATTTCATTTATTGTATAATTAAATCCTATTGGGATTTTTGTGATAATATACTATGATTTATATGGTGATATACTAATTTCTTGAATGGTTGAGAATACTGTGCATATTGTGAATTTGACAATTTTATACTGATCACGGGGATTGCTGAAAAATTGTTGAAAAGCTATTGTGAATCATATGTTGAGAAAATGAGATCGTTTTATCTATTATATTATGAAAATTTCATTATATGTTCTAAGAACCTTGATGGACCAGGTGTGATGAAAGCTCTGTACCATAGCTAGTGATATTACTAGTGCAGCCACACTGTTGTGGAAGGGTAGGTGGTGAAAAGTCGATTTGGCCATAGAAGGGTTGTGTACCCTCCTCAGTGTGGACCAAGATGCGGTGGGCAAATCGTATTTGCAAATGTGTCACTTTGACTTAGTTTTGGTCTGCCAACCAAGGGTAAGTCGAGTCTTCTTACTGCACAACCCGTCATGGGGGTTAAACATATCGTTAGTCCAAAATGATAGGTTCTTTTATACATATTTGTTGCTTTATGTAATTGGGGTTATTATTAAGTTGGAGTTATTATCTGACAAAAAAAGAGTATTATTTTTACTATATAGGTGTAAGTTGCATTTTACAAATGTCATTTTTATTTAATGATAAATTAATGGATGTATTTTGCTTATATAAAAACTCATTATTGTCAGACACTGATAATAATCTATTCCATCTTACTGAGAAGTGTCTCTCCCCAATAAATATTTTCACATTTCATGACATAGGAAATCAAGCCTAGCGAGCTTCGGGGCAGGGTGTTAGCTATTATAGTTTGGTGCAAGTACTATGGGATACAAAGTTATTTATATATGTTTTCTTTTCCTAGAGATGTAATAAAGTTATCTGGATATTCCTATGAAAATGATGTAACAGTGATGGTTTTAGTACTTTGGTATGGTATTCGAGGCTTAAGTTATTCCCATTGCATGCATTGAATTAATTTATGGAGAGTTGCCCCTAGACCCCACTTGGTTCGGGTCGTTACAATTATGGTATTAAAGACAGTTTTATATTTTCTAAGGTGTGACACTATCTGCCTAAAGCTGCAAAGGTCCTAAAAAATTCAAATAAACATCATTTTCGAGCTGTCTTTGTTCATTTGTTCTTTCTAAATTCTTTTAAGTTTTGGATCGAGTTATGTCACTTGTGTAAGATCCTCAGGGTCTATTTCAACTATTTATCCAAATAGTAATTATTTTCCTCAAAGATTTAAATTTTCTTGTGGTTCAATTTCTGTTCTATCTGTATATACTGCAGGCATAGCGCTGCAACAATATTGACCATTATCAGGTGTTCATTGATTTTTTTTTGGTAGGTGAATGGTGTTCAAAATAGAAGAAACTAAAAAACAAATTCATTATATAATTAAAAATAAAGTAGACATGATTTGGTTTGATGTTTGATTTTTGGGTATTTTCTCACCCCCCCCCCCCCCCGCGCGGTTGTAAATGGGCTACAATTGGCATTTTGTTCAAAACTCTATTATATGTTCAATATTGTATATTCAAAGAGAATGTTTCATTTCTACTTTGAATGTTGTATTTCAATTTAAATGTGAGTGTTGTATTTGTTGACCCAATGGGTTATATCCTGGCTTTGATAATGACAAATATTCAAGTATTTTACGACTTTCAAGTTTGTGTGCAGGTTCTTATTAGCAAGTTTATATTTGATGGCACGTGAAAGCTTGAAGCCTGAAGACTCTCAAGATTCGTTGATGTTGTAATTTATATTATCATTCAATTCAAGTCTGTAATAGTAATTAAGAGAAAAAAGTGTGTAATATTTAATGCATATCATGCATGTAGAAACTACAAGTTCAAAGACCTTAGAACGACTCTAGGTCCCTACACTAAATCATGACCTTAGTAAGACCTTAGGGATCAACCTTCGGTCGACCGAAGCTGAATTTTTTCAGTGTCCTCAAAAAGACCTAGAATGACCCTAGGACACTCATATATACACAAATATATATGGTTATATGGAAAGGGTGATCACATAAGTAAATAAGAATCGAAATGCACTTAAAATGCATGTTCGATTGACCGTACTTCACAAGTATATTTTGGTCGGTTGACCGAATCGGTCACCGGGTCAACCATTTGACCAATGTTCGGTTGACCGAACACAGCTCAGTTCATTTTACCCGATCGACTGAACTCCTACTGAAGTCAACCTTTGACTCTTCGGTCGACCGACCAAATTTAAATGGGCAACGCCCTTATTGACCAAACCCACTTGTGGGAGAATCCAACGCTCCGGTCGACCAAACTACTTAGTTCAAATTCACCTAGTCGATCGAACTGCGCTAAAAAGAAAAGTCGCCTTAGAACCCTGTTGGCCGATCGAACGAACTTCTAGTTCAAATCTCACCCGGTCGACCAAACTTGGACACTCGGTAAACCGAACCTCGCCTTCGGTCGACCAGTGCTCTCGGGTTGCCATATTATTTTTACCGCGGTTAAAGTTTGTAAACGGGGCTAATTGTGTTAAAATGGTTTAAAACAATCCTAATAATACCCTATATGTGCCCAACAGCTATAATTCTTCCCATTTTTATATATAGCCTTTCATTTGCAAAATGAAGGAGTGATTAGCGTTTTAGATTAGCAAAAAATTCTCTAAAAATTTTATTGCCCAAAATCTTCCGTACTTCCATATTCTTCATACTCAAAGCCATATACTCTTCCATTGATCATTCTATTGCAAAAACCTTTTGAGAGAGAGTATTTTGAGTTGTTCCATATAGTTCCTACGCACTATACTCTCATATAAGTGCATTGATTTTTTATTTTGGTGAAGGTAAGCCTAGAGGTGTTCCCAGTGATTTAATTCATAAATTCATTTCTGGGAAAAATCCTTTAGCTAAGTGGGTCTTTGCATTGTTATTGCAAGACTCATTTGGGCTTATATTTTTGTGTGCAAAAATATTTTACAAACTTATTTTTGAATATCTCCTTGTGCTTAAATATTGAGAAAATATTGTTTTGAGATATTTAGAATATTCTTGGTAGAAATCTTTGAAACCCTAGACTTATGATTGAGATATATTGATATAAAGTTTCAGAGATAATTCTAGTACACACTATTGTGCTTATTTGAGAACACACATTATAGTGAGTGTAGATTGCACACATTCATATCATTGAGCTTATAGTTCCTATCATGTTGATGTGCATTGTTTAGTGACTGTGCGTAGTGGTACAAATCTGCTTGTTGGAGAAGCACTGAAATTGTACACGAAATTTATATTGTAAGTCTATTGTATTCCATGCACGGGCCTGAAGAGGGAGACTAGCCCTGGTAAATAGTCACAGGCTGGTTTAGACCCAGTTAGGAAAGTTAGGTGCGCCATCTTAGTAAGACATGTTGGTTAAGGTCATCCCCATGAATTGACCTAGTTGTAACCGGTGCCGCTCCACCTGTGAAGTGAGTCATTAGTGGAATTCTTGGGCTTGCGAGTTAGAGGCGGTAACATAGGCATAGTTGGCTGAACCTGATAACATATCGTGTGTGCACTGCTTATATTTCTACAATTTACATTTACTGCACATGTATGTTTTATTGTGAATGATTGGGTTTATCATTACATAGACAGATCTTAGGTTGCGAAATACTGCTGATCAAATTTAACATAGGAAGTAATTTTTAAATATCCAATTCAGTGCCCCTCTTGGGAATACCCCAATTCTAACAGTATTTCTACTTTGAGGGGTTGTTTGGTTTATGACATCTTTTAATATTCTTGAGAATGTGATGTCCAATGATAAACTTAAGCAGCCAAAAATGAAATCTTAATTTGGTGGATCAAGATGGCAATAAAGGAATCTAAGAAAACAAATATATCAAGACCTTTTTAGTTAAATTAATGAAAGAAAATCTCAATCCTATGAGGTGGGCATTGAACTAAAGTGCCTGATTTAAAAAGCATTGGCACAATAATCAACTATGTGTAGCATCTTGCTAACAAGTTAGGATTGAAGACAACTGTTCCATATACCCAATCTCAAATAAAGGCAAAAATAAAATTAGATCAAATGAGTTAAAAAGGGAATGAGTGAGAGCTTATTTAGTTGTAAATAAATAGTTTTGACAAAAAAATATTTAATTTTTATTTTTACATCTGTATGAAATAAATAAACAATATTAAACAATTTTGACATTATTTGCATATAATTTTATTTTTTATTTCTACTTTTCACATAATTACAAAAAATGCTATCCCATTTTCTAATTTTCTTTGTATAGAAAAATCGAAAAAAAAAATCTTTTCATATAATTTTTTCAAAATTTCCAACTCACACCTCGCATGTGGGAGCATGGAATATGAATTTACACTTTAATTTGTGAGGATTATATATGTTGTTGTAATAATGATCGGATAAAGGATGCATGGCGGAATAAGTAAAACAACAACAAGCAAGTGAAACTCAAGTAGTAAATGAGAAACAACAAGAATCAACACACTAATGCTCGTGTTGATTCTTGTTGTTTCTCATTTACTGGTTGTTTTTCATTTGCTTGTTGTTGTTTTACTTATTCCGTCATGCATCCTTTATCCAAACATTATTAAGACAAATTGGTATCAGAGAGATTGTTGTCATGGCATCGAGATCATCTTCTGCAATATTTGATATTGTCAAATTCAGTGGAACCAGAAATTTCGGTTTATGGAAGAGAAGAGTTAAGGACATACTCATGCAACAAGGAATAAAAAAGGTTTTACTTGGCGTCTAACTGGAAGGAATGGATAAGGCAACATGGGGAGAATTGCAAGCAAAGGCCACTTTTACAGTGCGCTTGTGTTTGGCTGATGAAGTGCTCTATCGTGTGATGCAGGAGGATTCTCCAACGGCTATATAGCGAAAGTTGGAAAGCTGGTACATATCCAAATCAAAATAATAAACTTTTTATTAAGTAGCGTCTTTGTTTGCTTAAGATGGTTGAAGGATTAAACATAGATCAATATATAAATGTCTTTAATCAAATCATAAGTTACTTGATGAGAGTTGATGTTAAGTTTGATGAAGATGATAAGACTTTGATATTGCTAAACTCCTTGCCATCAACTCATACCTATGAAAATCTATTGACCACCCTTAGGTGGGGAAAAGATTGAGACTCTTTATCTAGAAAAGGTAACAAGTGCTTTACTGAATTTTCATCAAAGACTGAAAATATATGATGAAGGAGAAGGACATGTGGTGAAAGGAAACAATGAGTGTGGCAAAAGAAAGTTTAAAAGTGGGTCAAGTTAGAAATCTCGTACTCAATCTAAGAAGAAAAATGAAATCAGATAACCTTACGGACTTTTAGATACATGACTCTGTATGTTCTTACCATATGACTTCAAACAAGGAGTGGTTCAACACTTACAAGTTAGTAAACTCAGGTTCAATTCTTATGGGTAATAATGTTTCTTGTAAGATCGTTGGCATAGGAAATGTTAAGATAAAAAATTTTTATGGTTCTGTGAGAACCTTGAGCAATGTAAGACATATACTAGAGTTAAGGAAGAATTTGATTTCACTTGGCACCTTGGATTGTAATGGTTTCAATTACAAGTCTGAAGGTGGAGTTATAAAAGTATGGAAAGGAAATCTGACTATGATGAAAGGACAAAAGTTAGATGGGTATCTATACATTGCATTGAACTTCTATTGTACGTGGAGTTGCAGCTGTAGATGTTGAATCTGATGAGGCCGTCTTGTGGCATATGCGTCTTGGGCATATGGGAGAACATGGTATGAAGGAATTACACAAGAGGAAACTCTTAAAAGGTTTAAAATCATGTCAGCTGGACTTTTGCAGGATTTGCGTTCTTGGAAAACAAAACAGAGCAAAATTCAAACTATTTATACACATGATGAAATGTATTCTTGATTATGTGCATTTTGATATTTGGGACCCAATTAGAGTTGCATCAAAGGGTGGACATATGTATTATATGAGTTTTGTTGACAATTACTTACAGAAAGTATGGGTATACTTTATGCGGCACAAGTCTGATACATTTGCTAGGCTCAAGACTTGGAAGGCTGAAGTGGAAACCCAGACGGGGTGGAGAATCAAATGCTTGAGGTCGGACAATGGGACAGAGTAAATTGATTTTTGATTTATGGATTTTTGCAACAGCAAAGCATTAAGAGATACCATTCACCAGACACCTCAGCAAAATGGTGTGATGGAAAGGATGAATCGGACTCTGGGTGAAAGAGCTCGATATCTTAGACTTGATTCAGGGTTACCGAAGAAATTTTGGGCCGAAGTAGTTAGTATGACTTGTTTTTTGATAAGCTGATTACCAAGAGCATCACTAAAGGGTAAAGTGGCAAAAGAGGTATGGACGGAAAATGCAGTAGACTACTCCGAATTCAAATTTTTTAGGTGTCCAACCCATTTTCACGTGTCTAGTGAGGAGAGGTCTTAGCTTGGCCCAAAGTCTCATCGTTGCATCTTTTTGGAATATCAAAAGGGTGTGAAAGGGTACAAGTTGTGCGACCCGGTAGCAAAGAAGGTGGTGATTGGTAGGGATGTAGTCTTTGATGAAAAGGGCATAGCGAAGTATACTCAAAATTTTGATGAATCGAAATAAGAACCTGAAAATTAGGGCAGTGATGAACATGTTATGTAGGTAGAGTTGAAAGCTCAGGGCAATGACAACAATCATTGTCATTTGGTTATTGGCAGCTCTGACTAGGGAAACTAGCAAGTTGATAATATTCCTATATGGAGATCTAGACACACTATCAGACCTCCCCCAAGGTATGGATTTGAAGAGTTAGTGTCTTATGTTTTTCTCACTAGTTGTAATGATCGAACTACATTTCAAGAGGTAGTGCACGGTTAGGAGGCAGGTAGATGGGTGCAATGATTGAGGAGATGGAATCACTTCATAAGTATCGAACTTGGGAATTAGTGGAGCTTCCAGATAGGAAGAGATTGATATGTTGCAAATGGGTATATAGGAAGAAGGAAGCAATTTCATAAAAGGAATAAGAAAATTTCAAAGCAAGGTTTATGGAAAAAGGGTACTCACAGAAGAAGGGGATAGACTATGATAAGATATTTTCACCTATGGTCCGACACACTTTGATCTGAATAGTGTTGGGGTTAGTAGCCCATTATGACCTTCATCTAGAACAAATGGATGTGAAGACGTCGTTTCTTTATGGTGACTTAGAGGAACAGATATGCATAGTACAATCAAAGGGATTCAGTGAACCAGGGAAAGAATACTTAGTTTGCAAGTTGAAGAAATATCTTTATGGGTTGAAACGGCCTCCAAGGCAATGGTATAAAAGATTTGATTCCTACATGATCAAGATTGACTACAAAAGGTGTAAGTATGACTGCTGGGTATATGTGAACAAGTTTGATGATGGTTATCTTATTTTCTTGTTATTGTACGTTGATGACATGTTGATAGCAACAAAATATTTAACTAAGATGAATCAATTAAAGGAAGTGTTGCATAAGGAATTTGACATGAAGGATCTTGGTTCAGCCAAGAAAATACTTAGGATGAAGATTTGTCATGACAGAACTGCAGGGAATTTATGGTTATCTTAGGGCGGTTATGTACAGAAGGTGTTGGAGAGGTTTAGCATGGCTGATGCCAAACCGGTATGTGCACCTCTAGAGAGTCATTTTAAGTTGTCTATTGGAAATTACCCAAGTCCGGATGAGGTTATCCACGATATGTCAAAGGTCCTCTATGCCAGCACTGTGGAGAGTTTAATGTCTGCCATGGTGTGTACGAGGCCAGACTTGGCACATGCTATGAGTGTGGTATGTAAGTTTCTCTCTAATCCAGGAAGAGAGTATTGGAAAGCCATAAAATGGATATTCAGATACTTATGGGTATATTAAGATATGACATCATGTTCAGCAAGCAAAAGGGTTGTCCTTTAGTTATGAGTTTCGTTGATGCTGACTATGCAGGAGATATGGATGATAGAAAGTTTACAACGGGTTATGTTTTTACCCTTGTAGGAGGACCTATATGTTGGAGATCCATGGTTCATTCTCTAGTAGCATTGTCCATGACTGAAGCTGAGTATATGAAAGTTGCCAAAGTTGCAAAGGAAGTCTTATAGCTTACCAGTTTGATCAAAGAGTTGGGATTACTGTAAGATGGAGTTATGCTGCGTTGTAACAGTCAGAGTGCTATTTACTTAGCGAAGAATCAAGTGTACCAAGCTAGAACGAAGCCTATTGATGTAAGGTTCCTCCAACTTTTGGAGTTGATTACTCTAGGTGAACTTGTGTCGGAGAAGGCTCACTCATCTGAAAACGTAGTGGATATTTTGAAAAAATTGATGACTAGTGAAAAGTTCAAGCATTGCTTGAACTTACTCCATGTTTCCAATTGATAGAAGGGGTACAAACCCAACCAAGCATTTCAAATTCAAGGTGCAGCAGTTAGATATGTTTTTCGAGTTCTCTTAAAGGGCGTATAATCGCCAAGGTGGAGATTGTTGTTTATGGTGTAACTCATATACTTGGGGTTTGATAAACAAAGGAAGGAAGAAAAGCATAAGGGCGCAACATAGTAAGGACTCCTCCACAAGTGCCATGTCGTCGTCGACGAGTAGATACTGAGAGACCCAAAAGTTTAGAGTCTTTGAGATACCGAGAGCATAAAAATGGGGTCGTCGACGAGTGACCATACTAGTCGACAAGTGTCTTGTTCTCATCTACGAGTGCGTCTAGGTTGCGAGAAAATATTTGAATTTTGAATTGAAACGTAGGGGTGGTTGGGAATTCAGAGGAAAACTTTCGAGGGAATGTTATTTATGTACTTCTTGGCATTCTTTGACAGAAGAGAGAAATTGTTGTGAAGTGTATTGTGTACTTTGATATTTCTTAGTAAATTTATTGTACCGATTGCTTCCATGGATGTAGGCTTTGACAAACTAAGTTAATTCTCATGTTGAATCTTGTTGTTTCTCATTTACTGGTTGTAATTAATATTCTTGTTGCTATTTTACTTATTCCACTGTGCATTCTTTATCTGATCATTTTTTTTATTATGGATCTTGAAAAAAAATATGAGTTGAAAATTTTATAATTCTTCGAAAAATTAAAAATTAAAAAAAAAATTCCCATAACTAAACAGACCCATAATTAATTTGATGTGTACAACATCACATAGATTTTGTGCGTTTACCTTGTTATCTGGATGTATCTCAACAAAGATATTCCTACTATGTTGTCCACATGAACAACTGGGATAACTGAATTCACTTCAGTAACATACTTCGATGGATATTGAGCAAAGATAACAGCAGCACCCTTGGCTTTCAATACAGTTCTAAAGCAATCCGAGCTGAACGTCGACCACTATAGTCTTGAAAACAAAGAATTGTCTTTCCTTTTACAAATGTGGCATTCAAAGTTCCCATCCCACAATATCTGTTAAAACAAATAATACATTTCTAAAACATAGAATAGAAAATCCATGAAGATTTTATATAGAAAATGAAACGCATAGAGAAGTTTATTACTTTGCATCACCTTCATCGTCATCAAAAGATGCAACGTCTTCTCCATACACAAAGGGATAAAACATGTTCGTTTTCTCCCCAATATAAATAGATTGACCCTTGAGCAAAAAAGGAATTTTGAAATTAATATATGTACGTTGTTAGAACAGAGTTGTATAAGGTAATTTAGAATGAATTGTAGTCCAAGAAAAATATTCATATTTATTATTCGCAATATATGTAAATAATACCGTAGACCCATGTCACCAAAAGATATAATTCGCTATGACTTTTATTTGTACTCATGATAGAAATTTAATGAATTCAAGTTTGAATCTAGTTACAAATGTGCTAGAATCCAATAGCTGATCAGATAGATCCTAATTATTGTGCTTGAGTTTGGATTTAACTATATATTTGAACATCTAAACTTTATAGTAATATACTTAATAGTAACATTATTACTTACAAATTTAAAAATATAATTTATAAACATAGCAAATTCATCCTAATAAAAATATGTGAGATGCATGCAAGCTAAATTTTGCATCACAAGTGTAATTGGATTAAAATCTATCGAGTTGGACGATCTAAATTTTCTTTAGCTATCTAAATTGGGTTCTATCAGCCCAAAGAAGTGTAGTATTACCACAAATGTTCGGTTGTTTCCCAAGGTAATTTGAGTGAGGAAAGATCTATCAATTGTGCTGGCAGCAACCGTTATGAGCCACGGAGCAGTGTTTGCCACTTCTTGAGGAATGGGACCTAAATTCCCAGCTGAAATAACTGCGGTAATTCCAATTGCCACAGCGTGGAACGAAGCAATAGCCACACCATCATCAGAATAATGTGGAAATGGAAAAAATGGCCCAAGTGACAGGGAAATCAAATCCACCCCATCATGAATAGCATCATCAAATGCAGCAAGGATATCTGCTTCAGCACAACCCACTGAGGACCAACAGACTTTATACATTGCCAAATGAGCTGACGAAGCACCCCCTCTCGCTAGGCCCTGAGCTAACCCCATAAAACTTGCATTTTGTACAAGACTCCCTAATGCAGTAGAGGAGGTGTGACTACCATGCCCAACTGCATCTCGAGGTGATAAGTACTCATTTGTTTCGCTTGTATTCAGCTTTCCAAGATCAGCTTCCAATCCTTTGATATACCAGCGTGCACCAATAATTTTTCTGTTCACAATGTTCAAGCATTATTCTAAAGAAATTACATATAAAAAAGTATCTTGACAATAAATATAAGAACAAATTATATCTAATGAAAGGTAGAGAAAAGTGTAGAAAATTCATTATCATGGTCTTTTGGTCCTTCACTGTCACTTGTGCTTTCATGGGTTGTGGCAAGTAATGCTAAGATTGTGAAAATCATATTGGGTTTTAGAATAGGTGATCCTTTATTCAATTGATAAAATGATGGCATGGCACGTCAACGATGAAAGGTGAAACATAGTTAAGAAGCTAAAAATGCAATGAACTTACTTATTACAATGGGATTGGTTGAAGTCGTCCCCTTCTTGACATTTTCCTTTCCATCGAGATGGAACTACTCCCATGTTGTCATCTTTGAAACTTTCAGATTCGGGCCATATTCCTATATTAAAATAATTAAACACCTATGTAAACCTAATTCCCCCAAGCTTCATGCACATAATCTTTCCAACACTCACCAGTATCTATGAAGCCTAGAATCACACCGTTGCCTTCATGACTCCTTCGTTTATATATTTCATAACTCATTTGTGACTCTGATTGCAAAAAATCCCAACTTCTAGTAGTGTGCAAAGAAAGCATCCTACTAGGGAATACACGAACTACTCTTGGAAACCCTGTATGGTTAGTGTGTTAGAGAGACGATGTGAATTAATTTTACTCAAACTGAAGCAAGCAATTTGTATGTTTGCTTTATTGAAGAGAGTCCATAGTGCACAAAACATTATAACACCTGCTATTTGTTTGGCCTGAGATTTCGTTAAAACTGTAGCAAATCCCGAAAATCCATGCTTATAGCTATATAGAATTGAATCTTTGGCAGCTTCTTTGCTATCATAGTCAAATTGAAAATAGTTACTTGTTTTTAATTGTGATAGTATAATTTAAAAAACATTTTATTTCTACGTTTAAAAAGGAAAAAAATGAACATGTCAGCAAAATGCATTGATTAATGCATGCAATTATAATTCCTAATAGACAAATTCAACTAGGGTTAAAGAAAATGAAAAGATAATTTTTTATTTAATAAGAGAAAATGATATTTAACTTGAGGTCAAGGGAGTATTAGTGTTGCCTTTTCCAACAAAACCACCTCCATGTCAGGCTAATAGCCATCATAACAATTTTGATTACGTGTTTCTTCTTCCAAATGCAATAATCTCTTGAATCAAATTTATTTATTTATTTATTTATTTTTTTGTAATTCGAAACTTTAACCTGGATGAGCTTTTCAGACCCCTCGGGCAACAATTAAATTGAGAGGACATGACTGAAACCACAACTTCTTCCCGATAATCAGGGATCAGGCTTTGTGCAAAATTAAACTCAAGCTCCTCCTATTAGAGAAAATAATTTCTTGCTCAAGCTTTTATAAGAGGCAAGGCTGGAACTAGAAAGAGAGCAGAGTACTATGCACTTATTGAATGGATGTTCAAAAGCTGTTTAAAATGGAATAAAAGAGTCAATTGAACAAATTCTAATGAAGAGGAAATGACACAAAAATCTAAGGCAAGATGGTTGAAGTTGGAAGAGAGGAACAATATATATATATTTTTTTCCATTTACGGTTAATGAGAGGGGTTAGGACTCAAGTTAAATTAGAGAAAAATGACAAAAGGGAGTTTTTTTTTTAAAGATCTAGAGGAAATTTCAGCTTATATTCTAGATTATTACATGAAATTGTTTGGGAAAAATGATAAGGAGGTCAAACCCTGTAACATTAATTATTATTTTTTTTTTGAAAAAAAAAAGAGAAATTTTACATGGTTTAATGATGAAAAAGGCATATTGGTTAAACCATTAGATGGAGCTGAAATTAAAGCAGCAATGTTTTGATCTTCTAATGACAAATTACCATGGCTTGATGGATACAATTCAAGAATTTTGAAAACATGTTGTCATATTATGAAAAAGGATGTCACTTAAGCAATGTTATCATTTTCTAGACAATCAAGTTACTAAAGCAATTGAATACTATAATACTAACACTAGTCCCTAAAGTTAAAAGTCCTACTCATCCTAAAGACTTTAGACCAATTGCCTGTTGTAATTTGGTTTATAGATGTATAATGTAAGTACGACAAGTAGGTTGTAGAGTTGTTTATGCTGGAGCTAGATTTTGATGGGTGACAAAACTTATATATACAAATTTGATTGAATGAATGTTTGGATAATGTATTGATAAATGAAATTACAAATGTATTTATAGATGCCCATATTGATGCAATGATAGATGCCTTAATAGATGCAATTATAGATGCATCAACATATGCTATTACAGATACATTGATAAATGCAATGGTAGATGAATTTAAAGATGTTGAGATAAACAACTATTAAGATATTTGTTAGGGTAAATTGAGTTTTTTCATACTTTGTCTAAATTACTTATCTTTTTTTTTTTTTTGGTGATCAACCCTGATTGATCTCATGATTATATATATAATTTAAGCTAATGTATTGAGCGCTAACCACTATATTTTTAAATTAATCTCTTGTTTGACTGATTTCTCTTGAAAATTGAAATGTTCTTGGAAGTCTAGTTCTTAGAATTATTGGACTCTAATGTTGCATCTCTTGGAAGAACCTATCATTGAACATTATTTATTCAAGCAAATGTTGGTGTTTTTGATAGTCAATGTGTGAAGAAGCTTTATTGATCACTATATATTGAGTTTGAGTAGCTTAAAGACAAGTAATTGAAATACACACGAGGAAAAACATTCATTGTTATCTTGTTAAAAGAATTTTATTGTATTTCTGATTCAAGTGTACTCATTACTAAATCATTTTGATATGTCAAGACTCAACTAAGTCTCACTAGACTCACAAATTCTAAAATTCATACTAAATCAAGTGTACTCATGACTAAATCATTCTGATGTATCAAGACTCAACTTAGTCTCTCTAGACTCACAAATTACAATTGTTTGTGAGCTCGAGAAGAAACGTGGAGGTTTTTGTTTTTATTCTTAAACTTGTATCTAGAGTGTAATTCCTTAGGGATTTTGTCTTGAAGTGTTGTTGGACTAATTTTTGCCTAAGGTGCCAAGGGAGCGAGTGAGAAATAGGAAAATTGTTTTGACTATGTAATATCAAAGTGTTATTAGTATGAGATCACAGTGAAAATACTCAAACAAATTTGTTTGGGGAGAAAATGTAGGTCTGGTGATCGAATCACTATAAATCTAGTATCCTTCTCTCAATTGTGGTTTGATTATCATCTTATCTAGTGTGATTGTGCCAAAATTGCATTTTGTAATTTATTAGCTATGATTTTATTATATTGGTAATTTGAAATGTTTTTAAACAAGTCTAAATTTTTAATTAAATCTAATTCACCACCCCTTTTGCGTGCCTAACTAGACCAATATTTGGTATTAGACATAACTTTTGTACTAACTTGTATCCTAAAGTAGCATTACAGACATCCATGGCAAGCTAAGGACTTGTTGAAGGACAACACAAACCTGTCTTCTTTATTTGATGAGTCAAATTACACCTACTTGAAGGCTCAGATGAAAATCTAAATCCAATCCATTAATGTAGGAGTTTGGAAAAATATCTTAAAAGGATCAATGATTCCTATAAAAATGAAAAATGGTGACCTAATTCCTAATTCTAAAGATAAATTGAATGAGATTGATGAATGACACATCAATTAAACAAAAAATCTTTGTGTATATTATGTTGTGCTCTAGCTCAATTAAGATGAGTATAAAGTCTTCAGATGTGATTTTGAAAAAGATATCTTAAATAGACTAAAAACGCTACATGAAAGAACTAATGAGGTTAAAGAATCAGTAAACATGCTCATAAGTATGAGATTTCCAGGATGAAAGATGAATAATCTATGGCACATATGAATAATCATTTTACAAACATCATCATTCCAATGAAAAGACTTGGTAAGATCTTTCTTGTTAGTGACATGGTAAAAAAAATCAAGAGATCTTTACCAAAGAAATGGGAAGCAAAAATTGCTTCTATGACCAAAACAAAGGACTTAAACTCTTTATCTATTGATGAGTAAATTGGTTCACTCATTGCACATGAGATGGCGATGAATAATACTAATGTTTCATTTGTGTAGGGAAAGAAAAACATAGCTCTTAAAGCAGCAGAACACCATGTAACATATCTAATGATGAAAGTGATAACAGACCTAATTGCAAAAATGGCACGATATTTCAAATGCAAGTGGGTCGAAGGAAAATTCCTTAACAAATCTAACAAGGGCAATATTAAGCTAAAAAAAAAAAAGGAAAGTAGCTACTACAAGCATAAGAAATAAGGACATCTCAAATATGAGTGTCCATTGTACAAAAAAAGATGAAGGAAAGAAAAGAATAAAAATGCTACAATAGCTGCTTGGAGTGACTGAGAAGTTTTAGACTCTAATGAGGAAGAAATTACAGAAGAAATGAAAGATTTATGTCTAATGGCAGATATCAGAGAAACCAAGATATAAGTTGAAAGAGAAATAAAAACTGATTCTTAGATAGTGCATGCTCCTAATACATGATCAGAGACAAGTCCAAACTTCTATCCATTCAATCATTGACGGTTTGGTCAAACCCTTGATGATATTGTTCGGCATTCATTACGGGATTAGAATCGGTAAGATCAGTAAATTGGGGATTTCAGAGGATTTTCCTCCTGAGATTACTATAGGAGTATTTTAGATAATTTCTAAGCCTTCTGTATGAATAGGGTTAACACATAAAAATTATTTTTGTAACCTTTGTTTGAGACTGATAGTGAAAATTAGCCGCTTACTCTCGTGAATGTAAGCACATTGTCAAACCATATAAATTCTTGTCTCATTGATTATTTGCTTTCCTTTATTCTCTTTGTAATTGATTGTTTTCATATTGTTCATCATTTATTGCCGCATTACACGTTTCGATTCAATATGTGTTTTCACTGCACATTGGTGTATACTTTGCACAACAAACGCACTTATCCTTAACAACTTCATTAATATTTTTATTCTAATCTACTACAACAAAAGGGGAACAACCTTGATGCTATCTTGTGATCCTATGCTAATAAAAAACACATATATATTGAGGTCTAACATTTGGCAAGAGTTTTTGACTTACCCATAAGTGGCATCCAATCCATACATGACCTTAAGAAGAAGAATGCCTTGAAGGCAATTTTTGGGTTATCAAGTCAGATTATGATGCTTGGTTTCTATTTATTAAGAAGAGGATAATTCAAAACATAGTAGCCAAGTTTCTCCTTCCCTCTCCATGACTCTTGCGTCTGATCTTGACTACTATTTATGTGGGCTATCCTAAAAGGAAACCAATAAACCTAATTGTTTTCATATTTAACCATGCATGTGATTGCTAAAAACAAAAGAAGCTTTGCCTCCCTTCCATATAGTTTTTTTTTTTTTTTGCGCAAGATCTTTGTGGCTATTAATGTTCCATTTGAAGAGATCTTTGTGAACAAAATTAAATAAAATATTTACGATAAACCTACTTTGATAACTCGCCTTGCTTTTCTTCACTGCCACCACCATGGCTTGCCATGGCCAATTGACTTGGTTGGCCCCCTTCTCTCTCTCTCTCTCTCTCTCTCTCTCTCTCTCTCTCTCTCTCTCTCTCTCTCCCTCTCTCTCTTTGAATCTCTTCTTTATCTCTCTCAATCTCGCTTTCTCAATCTTTTTCTTGTTCTCTGAACTCACACTCCAATTTTTTCTCTCTTGATCCCTTTCTCGATTTCTAACCTATTTACAAATCTCAACTCAAAAGCAGAAGCAAAGAATGTTGAGCTCTCTACTTCCTTTTCTTGAACCAAGCTTGGATCCCACAAAGGTAAACTCTCACTCTTTTTCTCTTTCTTCCCTCTGTTGTTCCTTTCTTTTCTTTAATATCTTTTCCATTTCTTTCTAAGTTTTCTAGCACTTTCTTGTGACCCAAATAAGGGTCAAGAGGTCTTAACTAGAACTAAGTTTAGGGTTAGTTAGGTTTAGGGTTTGGTTAGGGTTTAGGCTAGTGTTTGGGCCTTGGGTTAGGTTAAGTTAGGTTGTGTTAGGTTAGGTTAGGCCTTGTGTTCCAATTGGGGCTCAACTTGGTTTTGGTTTTGGGCCGAGGATTTTAGTTAGGATGGACTCTAGATCTAATTTTGAATTGGGCTTAGGTGAGCTGGGCTCTAGTTTAAATGGGTTTGGGTGCGTAAGGATAAGTTTTGATTAGGCATGAGTTAGTTATATGCTTAAGTGGGCTTAGAGATTCGGCTTTGTTTTCTGGGCCTGTGGCTTAGGTTCAAGTTTGGGTTGAGGGTTTTAGTTTCATTTAAGTTGTAGATTTTGTGCTAGGGTAGGGTTTAAATATGTAAGTGGGTTTTAGGTTTGGGTTAGGGGAGGCAAACTCGAGTAGGGTTTGGCACCTTGGTACTTAAGTTACTCTGACCTGGGTATTTGAGTTAGGTTGAATTGAATGTTAGGGTTAGTTAACTTAGGTTTTGGCAAGGTTTTGAGACCTAGCTAGGATATTTTAGGATTGTATTGCAAGGATATTAAGATTTCTACGTTCTGCTTGAGAACCATTTAGGTTTTGTTTTGTTTTTTGTTTTTTTTTTGGATTTGATAGGGTTTTTGGTTTATATATTAGGGCGGTGTTGAGAACTCTTATGAATTTAAAAAAAATGAACTCTACGTCAAACTGAATTTCAAATTTCTTCACATAGCTATTTTGTATCTCAAAATATTACAAATGGATTTGATCATGAAATCTATTCAATCGTACAATTACTCTAATTTCCTTACATTCTACATCACTCACCCAATTAAACATCCAAAACAATTTATGTATTCATTAAAATGAGATAGTATTAGGTGCTAGGGTACTTACCTCTCAAGCCTTTCCTCTCCATTTTCTTATTCACTGCCCCTGCTTTATATCTTCATTGCAAACTTTTGAATTATGATCTATAGACTTGCATTGCTTCCTTCTTGTATCACTAATTTCTATCATCTTGCTTTCTCTCTCACTCTCTCTAGATAACTTTTGTCCAAAATCCATTGCAATCCCTTCTCCAAAGTCCTCATTTATAGGGAAACTAGGCGTAGGGACTAGCTCCCTTTGGGAAATGTAGGGCATGGTCGCTGCATCGGGATTAAGGTGCTTAGGAAAAGGTATGACACGACTACTCATTGGGAATAGCCATATGGGAATTGGCTATCTTAATCAAAGGCCTCAAATTGAGTCCTTTTGACTCCCCTAAGCCCCAAGTTGGGCTTGAGTTAAAAGAAAGGTTCACAATGGGCCTTAATATTCCAAAAATTAGCCCCCTAGTGGGTTGCCACTTCAACCAAAAAGATCCAAATGGGTTGCAATAAAAGTCATAGCCCCACAATAGGCCCAAATCACAAATTAGCTCAAATTGGATTACAATTTCAATTTGAAAAACTTTGTTATAAAATTGAGTTTGAAATATGCTTAGTATGCAAGTGGATGCATGTGAAGGGTGCCCACGGATGACGATCAAGCTTTCTCCTTTTTTGTTTCTTTTCTTTTTCTTTTTGATATTGTACTTGTAAAGCAAGTGGACGAATGTAAACAAACACCTTGTACAAAAAGCCTAGTAAATGAATATTTGTTTAAGGGCAATGAGAGAGCCAAAATGAGAAAGACAGCATAGGCCAAGACCTTAGAAGGCTTCTATGAATAATAACTAAAAAAAATAAAATTAATTAAAAAGAAAAAATAAATTTGAAAATCCCAAAGTTTTGCTATATAATGGCTAGCAAAAATAGGATGTATACAGGGGTGTCACATGCATCACATTCTTGGAAATATTCAGAGATAACATGAACCAAATACTCCCTAAAGAGTTATATTATGTATATAAAGCTAAATTGTGAAGATGAATAATAGGGAGAAGAAATTAAAAATTGTTGATGCTAGTCGTTAAGGTCTACAACCAACAATTTGGAGACCAAATTTGAAAAGGGACAAAGGAAAGAAGACCGGTCAATCGATCTTCCAATCCCCCTATTTTGTTTTTAAAGTAAAAAATAAAGTAGCCACTTTATTTTTATTTTATAAAAGGTAAACACAAATAGAGAAATTTTTTTTTCTTTTTAAGATTTTGAGTTTAGGAGTACAATTGTAGAAAGAGAAGGTAATTAATTAATCTTCAAAACGGAAAATTAATTAATTATGCACCTTATTGGTACCCGTTCAAGGAATAGTTACCATAATAACATGTGTGTTTGTGTGGGTGTCTTCTAGAAAAATATTTTCTAATAAAAATCCTTGAAAAATAAACAAAAATAAGAGAGAGGCAAGGAGCAGTCGACCGTCTATAGGATTTGATGACTAATCAAACTCTTAGGAAAAGTCGATAGACCGACTACTAAAGAGCGACTCATCGCTTGTAGACAAAAAATACTTTATTGTTAAGAATTTCTTTTGTTCTCTCAACCCATGAAGTATTATTTGATGGGATTTATGTGGAGGAATTAACCTTATGAAAATCCAACTATTTTACTATTTGTCCATCTTCATTTATTCGCACAAAGAAAAATAAATAAATAAATAAATAAAGCATACCAAAACGACTTTTTACAAGAGGTTTTATATTTAAAAAAAAAAAATTAGACTGGACCTATCTCTTTCAAATGATAGACTAAAACCAAAATTCAAGTTCCTTTTGAAAAATCCAGTTTTATGATGACACTTTAAAATTGTATTTTTTAAATTTGAGAGCTCAAATTCTTTAAGTACAAAATCAGCTCACAAGACACCGTTGAAAACTCAAATTTAATTTAGAAAAAAAGTATAAGTAATCCAAAATTTAGAAAAAAAATCTTTTGATATTTTGATTTCTAAATTAAAAACTTTTATTTTGCCAATATGAAAATTAGCTTGAAAATCATTTGGAAAACTCTATTTTCTAGAAAAAAAAAAAAAAAAAATTCAAAACCCCATTTGGAAACCCATCTTGGAAAAGTGTTTGAAACCTCATTTCTTCTAAAAGAAAACAATTTCGTTCTTTGAGAAAAACCAACCGTTAATGGTGGTCGACTGTTTGACCACACTTTATAGTGATCGATCACCTATTTTTGAGTAATTGACCACCTACAAACAATTTTGCAAAACCCAAAAATCTAATAGCTTCCTAAATGGCATGCAAATTGATTTTTGAGACATGCGAATAACTAATCACATTTGTTGATACATACATCACATTACTTTCATCCAACACAATACAAAAATATAACATGCTTAAATTAATTGATCATGCATGAAAATGAAAGAAAATGAAGTTAGAAGAGTATCTAAATTCGACCAATGGATATGGTACTACGAAAATGGAAATAATCAATCAAAATGTGGTGAGAAAGTGAAAGAAAATGAAAAAGAATGGAAGGAGTGAATATAGGATGAATGGATGAGTGAAGAGAGATTGGATTTATTTCCTTCTTTCTGTAGCCAAAATACACGTCCTCTAGAACCTTTACCACTATTGTACACGGCCAGAAAAGTCTCATGGAATGTCTATTTATAGACAAGCAAAGAAAGATAAATGTAGGAGAAATGATTCAAAATTTGGATTTTAAAAAAATCAATAGTTGCCTCATGTGAGACAGGGTAATTAGCCCTGCCCTAACCATTAAGAACATGTGGCAACCCCAAGAATGCAAACAAATCAAAAGAGACATAAGTATTTTTCCAAAATTGCAAAGACCGATCACCGCCTTCGAAGGAGCAGTTAGTTGCTTTGCAAGTTGAGGCCAACTATTTCTTGCATGAACATGCTGCTCATATGGGAAGAAGGAATTGAATCTATCGACCACTTACTAATGGTTAGTCAATCGGTTAAAAATAAAATTTATACTTCTCCTCTTTTATCTCTATAAATTTAAATAGCACAAAAGACACTAACCTCTCCTGAGGTTAGATTGTTTTTTAGCCTCATTAACCTTATCAATCATAAGTTAGTTTAGGATCTTAGACTTCTTTGTAGATACCCTATTTTGTCCAGGACCCAATATAAAAAATTTAGGCATTCTTATTGTTCATACAAATACCGAAGGAGGGGGGGGGATCCGAAATACTAAATTTCAAGTAAATACATCAAAGAAATACCGTGGAATACAATAAAAATATAAAAAGGAATATTCTGGAATATTCAATTAAATTGAATGATTTGCAATGAAGAAGCTAGGATGATTTTTTTCCTAATTCAATTGACTTGCTTGATATTTACATGGAAAGAAATCTGTAGGAGACATGTAGTTGAGTCTATGATGGAAACTATATACAATTGGAAAGCACATGCGTGGAAAGAAAGGAAATTGCCTAAGATGGTTTGATTTACTTTTAATGATGAATGAAATCCTAACCTTATAAGAAGGTTGCATCCATAAGGGGAGTGAGGGCCACACAAGAAGAGAGAATGAAAAAGAGCTTTGTGCATCCTTGGGACAACTAAGAAAGAGTGAGTGAGAGAAGAAAATTTTAAATTCAGGATATGAGGTGTCTGTGAAGTCACCTTGATCTTGACGATTGGATAGTGATTTCTCGTCCGATTAAGCTAATATTTTGACAAGTTGTTTGTTTATCCTTTTTCATTTTGGATGGTCAGATTGTTATTTGTTGCTTTGTAATTTATTTTTTGTGGCTTGGAAAGCAGCCTCATTGCAGCAACGACTTCAAGATTGGGGGTGGTTGTGCAGTCAGTTTGATCTAGACGATCAGATGATGATTTTTCGTCGACCTGATTTAGCTGAAATTTTGATAGTTTGTTGGTGGCTCATCCTTATTCATTCTAGATGGTTATATTTTTATTTGGAGGTTTATAACTTTGTTTCGTGGCTTGGACAACAAACTCATTACAACAACAACCTTGATGGCTGAGTCTATTAGCCATTACAACAAACTCATTACATGCTTCCATATATTTGCATATACTTAACTCCTATACCATGTATTCTCCTTTGTACACCACTGTGAGTCTATTAGCGGCTCATGGAAATAGGTTTTGAATGAATGGATCTTATTTGTTCTATGCTCTAGTTGTTCTAATATACTTTGTATGCTAGTTATCCTTCCATGAATCCTCGAATGAATGAATGGTGAAAAGTGGTTGTAGCCTTAATGACGAATATGAGGACCTACATTAGTGCAATGAATTCCATTATTTCTTACTTGGTGCAACATGTCTTTAAAAATGGTTCTTATTGGATGCATGTAATTGGTTTTATTGATAAAAGCTAATTGTAAACATTAAAGATTTATTTCAATCATGAATTTAAATTTGCTCTTGCATTGTTATTAATATCTAGTGTCCTCAATTACTTGGCTCGCCTCTTGTTAGAAATCACTTCAAAAGCACGTGTTTTCATGCATTTTTTTTTTCTAGCATTTTTGTCGGTCTCTGAATTTGTTCTAGGTATTTCAACTTGGTTGTTTTAGGACTGTTTTGGGGTTGCCATGTGCTTTAAATTAGGGCTATTTTGGGGTTGTTGTGTGTTGCAAATTAGGTTTTTTTTGGGACTACTGTGCTATAAATTAGGATTGTTTTGGGGTTGCCATGTGTTTTAAATTAGGGCTATTTTGGGGTTGTTGTGTGCTGCAAATTAGGATTGTTTTGGGACTACTGTGCTATCAATTAGGGTTGTTTTGTGGCTACCGTGTTGTGGTTTTTTTAAGGTCTCTTGAGGGCTTATTTTAGGAGTCTTAGTAGTTTTATCAAGGCAGCAGCATGGGGCTACTATGTGGGGGGTTTTTTAGGGTCTCCTGAGGTCTTATTTTAGGAGTCTTAGTAGATTTATCTAGGCAAGTATGGTGCAGCTGTGTGGGGAGTTTTTTAAGGTCTTTTGAGGTCTTATTTTAGGTGTCTTAACAAGTTAATTCTAGAAAAAAATTTGAAAAATCTTAGAAAATTTTTATAAATGTTGGAAAAATTTTGATTCTTCTAAAAACTCTTTGGTTCTCAATTCCCTGATTTTTTTTTTTTTTCAATTTCTTGGTCTGGGTGTGTCCCTATGATTTTAAAAAGGGTAATGTGATATTTTAGACCTCACATGTATTAGCACCGAGTGAGGTTTATCTAATAAGACCCCCTCGTTTGGAGGTCTTATTAGACATTCCCAGATCACACCGAGATTTCTTCTTATTTCCTGTTAATTTTGTTCATTTTTCTTATTTATTTATTCATTTATTTGTTTGTTAATTTTAAAAAGAGTTAATTAAAGGTTATTAAATTCAATTTGGAGGATAATTCATAATTAATTAGCTACAGTTCGTCGAACAGGTGTATAGTGGGTGCGAATATCTTTCTCTCGCATAACTGTACTCTCGATTCCAACTATATATGGTATAACCAAATCAAGACTAATGGTTTCTTGGCCTAAGTTTAGTCTAGTGACCAATCAAATGAATAGTAATTAGGTGTTCTAACTGCACCTAGGTAAATAATAGGTTAGTGGCGACTCATATGAGAAGAAGAAATCTATCGACCACTTACTAATGGTCAGTCAATCACCTATAAAAAATAATAATAAAAAAAAACTTTATACTTCTCCTCTTTTATCTCTAAAAATTTAAATAGCACAAAAGACACTAACCTCTCCTGAGCTTAGATTGTTTTTTAGATTCATAAACCTTCTCAATCATAACTTAGTTTAGAATCTTAGACTTCTTAATAAAACATATTTTTGCCATATTAAGATTTAAAATGAAAATTACTTATTTTCCTTCAAAAGTACGGTGCAAATTTATATTTTTAATATGAATTTTTGTTACTCAAAATCATTAATTTAGTTTGGGCAAATGATCATCATGAGGAGAAACTCCTATAATTGATTCATATAAATTAAAATAATGGTTTACTAGTATTCCTATTACTTTGGTTTGATCACTATACTAAGGTTCCTAAACTTGATTTTAAATTGTTTAGGACTAATGGCCTTTAAAATTAAGGTTGATAAGGTTCCTACCCAAATAATAAAGTTCCCTAATACTACTCTACTACAGTCATATCGTAAATAAAATTAATTTTTTGAACTTTTCAAGAAAAAAGGGAAAAAAAAAATCAGGCATAATCTTAAAATTCAAATAAATAAAAGGATTAGAAATGAATATTCATATGAATCAAACTTTTTCATGAATTGATTAGCATGTGCATCCAATAAATTGAAAAGCAAAAATTATGTTTTTGTTTTTCTTTATAAGTTGATATATTAGATAGCTGAGTTGATTCACTTCTACATAGATTTCCTAGCTTACGAATTTAGAGAAGGATGGTAGAAGTAGTAAACATTTCAAATATTTTTTGAATAAAATTGCACTTAACCTAAAAAGAAGAAGAAATAATGTACTTAAATATGCATGTAAATATTTAATTAAAGACAAAACCTTCCTAGCAAATTTGTGAGAAGCTCATGATGTGAGTCTTCAATATGTTGGGGAGTCTGATGAGTTGAGTCTCCCATATACACAATGTAAACCTGTGAAATCTGAGTAAAATGAAGTAAAATTAGACAAATTTACTATTAAACTTGAAATTAAAAGCAAAATGAAGCACGTACCTTGCTTGGTTGGGCCAGTAGAATAGATAGTTTTTGTAAAGTAAGAACAAGAAATACAATGGTATGCATCCTTGAAGAAACCAAAGATTGAAACAAGAGGAGGATATCTGTTCATATTTCGTTATGTCGGCAACCCAATTTATAGCAATAGATGGAGACTACATGCTATAATTAATATGAGAATAGTAGTTATAAGTTAATTTAAGAAATTAACATATTGCTATTCTTGAAAATTTTAGTCAACAATTCCATGACTTTTCACCAAAATATAAGGAATTAAGTTCTCGGGAATTTCATGTCACGAGTTATCTGCAAATTTAATTATTCTATTACAACTATTTATTATTTATAATTGTTCATTTTCTGTTCAAAATATGACTCCCATAGCAAATGTTTCTTCCTTTCAACAAATATTTTATTTAAAAAAAAAATACTACAATAGGATGGGGAGGCAAAGAATAGGATCACGAATGTTGGAAATAATAAATAACTAGGAAAAAATAGTGTAAAATTTGAAAGTAAAAAAAGATTTATGACATTAAACATTGACATAAGGAGGTAAATCACCGAGCATAAACAAATAAAATTGATGTAGATTTGTGTCTATATGCAGTTTTAGCCGATTCTCTTCGAACTTAGGAAATGATCTAAATATTGAAGATGTGATTATACTTGCATAGCTGAATTTATGGGCAGCTAAATCCAATTAAAGATGTGTCCATAGTTGTCCTAAATTTGAACTTGAGTGTTTTCTTTTTGGTTTCTAAAATTGCATCCTAAAAGTTCAATTTGATGTATACCATATTGTGATTAATACTTTATCCACATGCTTATTGAAGAAACATAAAAATCCTCCAATTTTTTTTATTAAAAAATGAGGCTAGCTATGATTCTTTTTTTATTAGGCAATCTTAATTAAAATATTTTGAACTATTGAACAAAAAAAGTAGTGCATTATTTAATAAAATTAAGAAGAAAAATTGAAGCAAATTACTAATGTAATAATGAAAGTTGTATCTTTTTTGCAGTTGACATTCAAGGACAATGTAAACTTTAGCTTTAAATACTATTGGTTTATTCAATCTTTTTGTTCCTTTCATAGATGTCGACATTTTATGAGGGAAAAAAAATGCTACTCTAGGGGCGGAGGACGCTGATTCGTAGGTTTGGTGTTGCACTAGGGGGTCCGAATGGATCGTTGGTGGCTGGAGTTCATATGTAATAAAAAAAGATGTAATCCTAACCCCATTGAATGATAAACACTAAGAAAATGCAATTTAAGATGACTGTGTTGATTGAGATTACATAATGAAATCATACACTAAAAACACAAATTTAGGACACTTAAAGAAGCATACTATGAGAATGAATTGGTTTACATTGTGATTTGCCAATTTTTCTTTTTCAAATATCTATAGCCGGGGTAACTTTTTAATTGAATCCTTCATTTTATATGTAATTAACAATTAAAAATAAAACAAAATTACTATATGCAATTACAATTAAAATTAAAAAAATATATCCAAAATATTGAAAAATGTTATTACTGTTTTTCAAATTCCATGGCTTTAAGATTGCTCTGGTAGCACTAAAATGTGATAATAATTGAGCAAAATAACTATAATAATTTGTGTATTTAATATAGTATTTTGATATATATATATATATATATATATATTTCTCATGACTTACCATATTTTTTAATAATTATTTGATTCAAAAACTTAAATGGCCATTTTTCAAATATTTTTTTAAAATCTGTATTATTTTTATAAATATTAGTAAACGAGTTGCTATTTTTTAATTTCAATTTTTTTTTTGGATTTTAATTTTCTTTTTAAAAGACTAAAATATCCTTAACAAAAATACATATAAAAATTAATTATTGGTGATCTTATGTAAATTGTATGTTGTAATAGAAGAACAATATCATCTAACACTTCTTATAGGTAAAAGAGTTATGGATTGATTCATTACAAAGGGAGGAGAATGTAATGTTGCAAGATGTGTAGATTATGTCAGAGTAATTGATTTATTTTCATAAATCTATCAATTTGTTTTAGGACAAACACAATTATTCGGAAAATTTGAAGTCATAGTTTCTTGGCTTAGGATTAGGGAGACTATTGGAAGTTTGAAAATTTTTCACATGTTGTGCCTCCTCTTATTCTTATTTTTCTTTCCATTTAAAAAAAAAAAAATGTTTTTCCACTTTTATAAACTTTCAATATATCAAGCTTTAGTGCTACCAATCCATCAAGAAGTCAAAATTTTGTAGTTTTCTTTAACAAATCATGTCCCCTCTTTATATTATTTTATTTTTATAAATCTACAATACATGAGGCATTATGCTTATCTTATACTATTATAATAAATTTCTAAAATTTCTTTAAAAAGTGAGTGAAAATTTATCATGTAGAGCTTCAAGTAGATGCAATGAATGTTCTTAGATGTAATAATTAAACATAAGATTTTTATTTATTTATTTATTTATTTTAGAATCCTTATTTTTTACTCCCTTGAAATAATAAAAAGGAATCAAATTCCAAGTCATAACTATCGGTGTTTAAGAAAAGAATAACCCTTTTAAATGCATATTAAATATACAAAAACAAATTACTATACCTCTTGTTTATTAAATTTTTAAAATATTAGGCTTTATATAAATCTTGATTTGCAAGTGCATGCATGGAGGCAAAAACACAAAGCAAAGCAAAGGGAGGAACCGATGGTGAAACCGTGAAAGTAGACTTTAAAAAAGTATCTGTCGCGACGTTCCCAAGCGGAATGAAGCGAATGAAAAGTGAATTTTAAATTTTCGTGAAAAATGGTGTAATGGAATCGACACTAACCTTTTATCGTATTTAGAACACTTGATTACTATCCAATTAAGGATAGAATCGATCTGCATTACCAGAGACGGGTTCGAGAGTACGGTTATGCAAGGGGAAGGTCTTCGCACCCCCTACACACCCATTCTTATGAATGGTACCAGATTAATTAAAAATTATCTAAAAATTAATTTAATTAGCTTTTAAAATTACTCCCGTTTTTAAAATTGCAAAACAAATGCCTGGAAAAAAAAAATAACATATAGGTATTCCCTCATAACCGGGACATATCATGCTTCGAAAAACTCAACGCCCTTCTTTGCAATCATTGGGTTCGGAAAGTAGAAAAAATAGGGCTTTTACAAAAAAATAACTCCCAGGTATTTTGAAATTTGTAGGATTTTTTTTAAGTAAGAAAAATTGACATTTTTGAAACCTTGGGAGGTTTTGGGCTCATTCAGGGTGAAAATGATTTCTTGGACCTTGAAAATGTTTTTGTGATTTTTTTTACGTCTGAAAATATTTTTGTGACTTTTATGATTTTTCAATATTTTTCCCGAACTTCAAAATAGCACAAATAAAATTAAAACAAAGCTCATAGAAGTCAAAGTTTGAAAATATTTTTGGAATTTTTCCTAAAAAACTTTTGTGATTTTTTTGGCATTTTATGATTTTTTATGGGTTTTTGAATCATTACACATTTAAAGGAAAGAAAAAAAATACTAAATAAAACAATAAATCGTTTCCATACCGATTCAAGGGTTCAAACAATTCGCAAAGAGATAAACGGGGTTTAGGTTCGAGATTGAACCTAACTTTGGGTTTGAGTCTTCGATTCACAACTTCATACCCCGTTTATTATACTTCAGAATGTAACCTAGAAAAGGAAAATCCATTAGTTTTACCTCTCGTCTTCCTCTCCTCCGGTCTTCTTTTCCTGTCGGTGAGTCTACTGGGGCCAGTCTACCGCGTCTTCCTGATGGTTGTTCTTGAGCTCTGACTCGAGGCACTACGGAGTACCTTCTTTAGATGGGATGACCCAGCACCGGTAGGAAATGGGATCAATCGACCGCTTGATCTTCTAAAAGAATTAAACGTAACCTCACTCAGTAGAAAACTTCAATATTTTAAATTTTCTCCTTACCACTCAAAAAAACTAGTTTCACAAACTTATAATAGAAGACTTCAATATTCGAAATCTTCTCCTTACCACCACCAAAAACCCCTCCTTTGTGCTTAGAATGAGAAGATTATTTATAAAGTTAGCTTGGGGTAAGCATGGTAAAGAAGACATAGGGGAGTAATTATGGAAGGAACAGAGCATGGGGTGAAAAATGATGAGGGAACAAAGCATGGGGTGAAGAATGATAAAGGGAATATAACATAAGATGAGTGATAAAGAGGAGAGCAAAGCATGTGGTGAGTAATGATGGGGGGAATAAAGCATAGGGTGAAGAATGATGAAGGGAATATAGCATGGGATGAGTGATAAAGAGGAGAGCAAAGCATGTGGTGAGTGATGATAAGGGGAATAAAGCATAGGGTGAAGAATGATGAAGGGAATATAGCATGGGATGAGTGACAAAGAGGAGAGCAAAGTGTGTGGTGAGTGATGATGGGGGAAACAAAGCATGGGGTGAAGAATGATGAAGAGAATATAGCATAGGATGAATGATAAAGAGGGGAACAAAGCATGTGGTGAGTGATGATGGGGGAACAAAGCATGGGATGAAGAATGATGAAGGGAATATAGCATGGAATGAGTGATAAAGAAGGGAACAAAGCATGTGGTGAGTGATGATGGGGGAATAAAGCATGTTTGCATTTGACAAATTAGATAAATAATAATAATAATAATAATAATAATAATAATAATAATAATAATAATAAAATAATAATACGGGGGTCCTAGAAGCCGTGCAGAGCCTAACGGAGATGTGTGGGGTCGACACGCTATGTGGGGCCCAATGGAGATGTGTGGGGTCCACGAGCCGTGTAAGGTTATAGGAACCCAAGCTAGCATGCACCAGATCTAGGGATCCGAGTTAGCGTACTAAAGGAGGTAACGTGCACCTGATATAGGAATCCGAGCTAGTGTATCAGGAGATGTGGGGCCCACAAACCATGTGAAGCCTAATGGAGATATGTGGGCCCCACAAGCCATGTGGGGTCTACGAGCAGTGTGAGGGTTATAGGAACCCGAGTTACCATGCACCAAATATAAGGATCTGAGCTAGCGTACTAAATGAGGTAACGTGTACCGGATGTAGGAATCCTATTGATTTATTTTCATAAATCTATCAATTTGTTTTTAGGACAAATATAATGAATCAGAAAATTTGAAGTCATAGTTTCTAGGCTTAGGATTAGGGAGACTATTGAAAGTTTCAAAAATTTTCACCTGTTGTTGTGCCTCCTTTTATTCTTACTTTTCTTTCTCTTTTTTTTTAAAAAAAAATGTTTTTTCACTTTTATAAACTTTCAATTTATCAAGCTTTAGTGCTACCAATCCATCAAGAAGTCAAAATTTTGTAGTTTTCTTTAACAAATCATGTCCCCTCTTTATTTTATTTTATTTTTATAAATCTACAATACATGAGGCATTATGCTTATCTTATACTATTATAATAAATTTCTAAAATTTCTTTAAAAAGTGAGTGAAAATTTATCATGTAGAGCTCCAAGCAAATGCAATGAATGTTCTTACATGTAATAATTAAACATGAGATTTTTATTTATTTATTTATTTATTTTAGAAACCTTATTTTTTATTCCCTTGAAACAATAAAATGGAATCAAATTCCAAGTCTTAACTATCGGTGTTTAAGAAAAGAATAACCTTTTAAAAGCATATTAAATATACAAAAACAAATTACTATACCTCTTGTTTATTAAATTTTTAAAATATTAGGCTTTATATAAATCTTGATTTGCAAGTGCATGCATGGAGGCAAAAAACATAGCAACGCAAAGGGAGGAACCGATGGTGAAATTAGGCTTTGAAAAAATATTTGTCACGACGTTCCCAGGTGGAATGAAGCGAATGAAAAGTGAATTTTAAATTTTTGTGAAAAATGATGTAATGAAGTCGCCACTAACCTTTGTGTGGTTAGAACACTTGATTATTATCCAATTAAGGGTAGAATCGGTCTGTATTACTAGAGACGGGTTCAGGAGTACGGTTATGCAAGGGAAAGGTCTTCGCACCCCCTACGCGCCCATTCTTACGAACGGTACCAGATTAATTAAAAATTATTCCAAAATTTAATTTAATTAGCTTTTAAAATTCCTCATTTTTTAAAAATTGTAAAACAAATACCTGGAAAAAAAATTAACATATAGGTATTCCTTCAGAACCGGGGCATATCATGCTTCGAAAAACTCAACACCCTTCTTTGCAATCATTGGGATCGGAAAATAGATAAAATAGGTTTTTTACAAAAAAAAAAAAACTCCCAGGTATTTTGAAATTTATAGGATTTTTTTTTAAGGAAAATTGACATTTTTGAAACCTTGAGAGGTTTTGGGCTCATTCAGGGTGAAAATGATTTCTTGGACCTTGACAATGTTTTTGTGAATTTTTCTAATTGTGAAAACATTTTTGTGACTTTTATGACTTTCAATATTTTTCCCGAACTTCAAAATAGTATAAATAAAATTAAAACAAAGCTCATAGAAGTCAAAGTTTGAAAATATTTTTGGAATTTTTCCTAAAAAACTTTTGTGATTTTTTTGGCATTTTATGATTTTTTATGGGTTTTTTGAATCATTAGACATTTAAAGGAAAGAGAAAAATACTAAATAAAACAATAAATCGGTTCCATACCGATTCAAGGGTTCAAACAATTCGCAAAGAGATAAACGGGATTTAGGTTCGAGATTAAACCTAACTTTGGGTTTGACTCTTTGATTCACAACTTCATACCCCGTTTATTATACTTCAGAATGTAACCTAGAAAAGGAAAATCCATTAGTTTTACCTCTCGTCTTCCTCTCCTCCGGTCTTCTTTTCCTATCGGTGAGTCTACTGGGGCCAGTCTACAGCGTCTTCCTGATGGCTGTTCTTGAGCTCTGACTCGAGGCACTACGGAGTGCCTTCTTCAGATGGGATGACCCAGCACCGGTAGGAAACGGGATCAGTCGACCGCTTGATCTTCTAAAAGAATTAAACGTAACCTCACTCAGTAGAAGACTTCAATATTTAAAATCTTCTCCTTACCACTCAGAAAAACTAACTTCACAAACTTTTAATAGAAGACTTCAATATTCGAAATCTTCTCCTTACCACCACCAAAAACCCCTCCTTTGTGCTTAGAATGAGAAGGTTATTTATAGACTTAGCTTGGGGCAAGCATGGTAAAGAAGACATAGGGGAGTAGTTATGGGAAGAACAAAGCATGAAGTGAAAAATGATGAGGGAACAAAGCATGGGGTGAAGAATGATAAAGAGAATATAGTATGAGATGAGTGATAAAGAGGATAGCAAAGCATATAGTGAGTGATGACGAGGGAATAAAGCATAGGGCGAAGAATGATGAATGGAATATAGCATAGGATGAGTGATAAAGAGGAGAGCAAAACATGTGGTGAGTGATGATGGGGGGAACAAAGCATAGGGTGAAGAATGATGAAGGGAATATAGCATGGGATAAATGACAAAGAGGGAAACAAAGCATGTGGCGAGTGATGATGGGGGAACAAAGCATGACTACAAAAAATAAGGTTATTAGTGACGGTTCTAAACCGTCACTAATACTTACAAAACGTCACTACCAGTATTAGTGACGGTTCTATGAGTATTAGTGACGGTTTTCAATTAGTTGTTATACCTGTCATTACTAATACTTATTAGTGACGAATTTTTCAAACTATCACTAATAATAGAGTATTAGTGACGGATTAAAACCATCACTAATTATAGAGTATTAGTGACGGATTAAAACCGTCACTAATTATAGAGTATTAATGACGGATTAAAACCGTCACTAAAAACTTAAGTCCGTCACTATAGATTCTACACCAGATCGACCAAAAATCATCACTATTGCTCTATTATTAGTGACAGTTTTAAAATGTTACTATTGCTCTATTATTAGTGACGGTTTTAAAATCGTTACTAATGCTCAATTATTAGTGGCGGTTTTAAAACCGTCACTATTGCTCTATTATTAGTGACGGTTTTAAAACCGTCACTATTGCTCAATTATTAGTGACAATTTTAAAACCGCCACTATTGCTCAACTATTAGTGACGGTTTTAAAACCATCACTATTGCTCTATTATTAGTGACGGTTCTAAAACCATCACTATTACTCTATTATTAGTGACGATTTTAGAACCGTCACTATTGCTCTGCAGAACCGTCACTTATAGATTTAGTAACGGTTTTAAACCATAACTAAAGTCATAGTATTAGTGACGATTTTGAAACCGCCGCTAATACTTAAATTGGACAATTAGTAGTGAAGGTAATTTTTTTCTAATTATTAATTCCTGTAAAAATCTGTAATTAAATTACATTTAACATTAAACCACAATTGCAATAAAATTCAAAAATTATTCAAAATTCTAATTCAAATTTAAATACAAATATATTATACAAATTCAAATTCAAATACAAATATATTATACAAATTCAAATTTAAATACAAATACATTATACAAATTTAAATTTAAATACATTTTATTTGTTCAGATAACAAAAAAAGTGAAAAGCTGCATCCGAACTACATGACATCGTCCTAACATTGTCACAGTTGCAAACCTTACAAATTAAGAAAGTTAAAAAAATTAGTATACGGTTTTTGAAAATAAATCACTACCTAGCACATATACAAGTATAAAAAATAAATCACATCATTGTAAGAGGAAACATCAGATTGTAACAACAGTCTGCCAAAAGTGTAGTCTCCCTCTCCTTCTCCCATGGGGACAAATAGTAGCATAGGCTTCTTCTAAGCCCTATGGTCCTAAACTCTTATATTTATATATCATTTTGATTTAAATTTATTTTTTACAACTTTCTACTTTCCAGCCAATGCCAATATAGAAAGTGAGGAGATCTAGAGAGCATAGACATGAGTCAAGCTCATAGCTCTACCCACCTAACCCTTTTAAGTTTCCACTTTCCACAATCACTTTGATTGCAGCGATTTGAATGTAAACAATATCAGCAAAGCTTTCTTTGTAAAGGACGAAAAAATCCACCCCTCAATATAGACAGTATACACCAATACAAAGAATGAAAAACACAGCAACAATGCAAATTAGGCAGCACACACTAGCACAAAGCAATACTATAGAACTTCAAAGGTTAAGTTCAAAAAACAGTCACGACTACAGAATTCAGTATTCTAGGAGGAATCACAGATATAAATAGCCTCTCCAAGGTTCGCTTTGACCACATAGTCCACAATGAATAACTGCAAGCACTTAAGTAGCCATGCTGACACTCAATAAACAATCTAGCAGCAGCTAGAAGCATTTGCAAGCAGGGCTAGGTGATCACATACACACACAACATCATTACAATATCTTCACTTGACAACCAAGAATCAGAACAGCAACAAAAATTTACAAGAAACAATATGTAATTGTCTTTAGTCTTTACATCAACAAACTACCACAAGCCAGACAACACCCATAAGAGTCGCTCACGGTAGAGAAGAGGAGATGAACTCCTAAACAAATCTCAAACCAAAGAAGAGATCTTTATTTTAAGAGTTGGAAAAGCTTAATTTGCCATATGTTCTCATGGTCAATCTCAAGCTTGTATTCTATACGACAGTAGGATAAGCAGAACCGAATTTAATAATAAAACTAATTAAATAGTAAAAAAAAAAAAGTAACAATCATTTCCTGCCCACCACCCCTCCCCCCCCCCCCTCCTCCCAACAAACTTTTTATTTTTCATACTGCATCCCCAACTATTTAATTCTCCCCACCTTCGATACAGAAATAAATTATCCTATAAATATGATATTAAACAATATTATATATATATATTTGAAGTATAGAAGTGTAAAGAAGGCTAAACTATATTATCCTTAAAAAACTCAAATTTTAATAATAATGTAAGATATTAACTTACTAAGATCAAAGTTTTTTTTTTTTTTTTCTTTTTTCACTCTTCATCGTGCATATTTGAATTGCAACTCTTGTGATGCAAAATGGAAATGAAATGGCCTTATCCTAAATCATTCCAAAAATTTCATGCAAATACGAATAGTATGGAAAAATAAATTTCGTTAATCAAGTGTCAAAGATCGTTATACACAATAAATATCTTTGTTCATAGAGAATATTAATTTATGCTATAGGCTTTAATTTATGCTACTCAATCAAAAAGCTCCTTTAGAAACATGAGAGGCAACATGTGGATGGTTGGACAACATACATTGACATGGCACGTAGAAGCAATATTAATTTATGCTATAGGCTTAAAGAAGACTACTTCAAACTTATCAGGTATTGAAACCATCACAAAATGCGTGCTCATATCTTATTCAATTCATAATATAGGCAGGCCCCAAATGACGAATAAATTCATGACCCAACGAGAGAAAAAGCTTATTTATGTTAGAGAACCTTCTGTATCAAGATGAACGAGTTGCAATTGGTGTATGCACACATGCTACCATTGAATATGATGGTTCTTATATTGTTTGAACATATATTGAGGTATCCTGCATTTATGTTTTATTGACAAGGATTTCTCTAGGTTTGCAAAATTTCTTTGGTTGCTTCTTGAGTTTGCAACATCTTTTTTGAAAACCATTTATTATACGTTCTTTCCATAAGAATGGACCTGACTTGGGCATCATGGAATCAAATATGTCATTGGTTTTGTTGATCTTCTCTATTCAAAAGTTTATTTTATCCCATTCGGGTCGCAATCCATTCTACAAAACGAAAGAAACATGATAGTGGTGGTGTTTTCTAGGCCCAAACAATGTACATCAAGCCTACACTCCTCGCACATGCAGCCCAATTGCACATGTATAGTTAGTTATTTTAGGAAATTTTCTAACAGCCTATATTCCTAGAATTAGGCTGATTTGGTTAGTTTCCTATTCTATTAGAATATCCCATAAATCATGGGATCTAATATAACCTAGTTAATTTTACTTTTTTGCTGCTAGGGTTGATGTATATAGCTAAAGTTTTGTGTATTATTTGAAGAAAATGAAGAAAATTCTTCCACGAAGTGTTTCTCAGTTTTTGTCAAGTTGCTTTTCTAATTTTCTAACTGTCCTTTAGAGTTTTTAGAAATCTACTAGTTTGAAGATTAACTTCTCCAAGAGTGGTCTGGTGGGCCTTGGCTTCAATGTTGACCCTTTTGTTAGGTATATGAGTTGTGCGGTTTTGAATTGGCCGATTATCTATTAGGTGTTCTCTTAGATGGTAATCCGAATGTTGATTCTTTCTAGGATCTTGTTTTTGAGAGTGGCTAGGAGATTGGATGGGTGGAAAGGGGTGTTCTTCACCTTAGAGGGTTGGCTTACTTTTATTCATGCGTGTCTATCTTCCATTTAGTTGTATTATCACTCTTTTTTTTTTAAAGAATTCGGGTGATAGTGGCGTACAGGCTTGAGAAATTAGTGAGGGATTTCTTGTGGTTGAGTGGGGGAAAGAGTCAAAGGGATCACCTTGTAGGTTGGGAGACTGTGAGAAGGTCTTAAACGAACAAAGGTATGGGTCTTGGTAATTTGGTGTCCAAAAACATTTCTTTGGTGGGGAAATGGTTAAGGCAATTTCCTTTAGAATCTAATTCTCTTTGGCATAAGGTAATTCTCAGTAAATTTGGTCTTCTAAAAAATGGTTGGGATGCAAAAGTTGGGGTTAATATTACTCATGTGAGTCCTTGGAAGTTCATATCTCAGATTTATGATTATTTCTTTCCTAAAATCTTGTACATGGTGGGTAATGGGGAGCAAATTTGATTCTAGGAGGACCAACGTGAATGTGTGCAGGGCGCTGTATTTGTTTCTGCTCTCACTTGCCATTGTTGCTTATCTGGTGTGATGGAGTGTCTACTGGGAGATCCGGTGGGAGCATTTTAGGCATTTGGTTGTGTCGGATTAGCATATTCTTTGTTTTCTGTTTAAAGCATATTCTTTGTTTTCTGTTTAAGTCTTTTTCATGGCGAAGTAACAAATTGTGGACTGCAACACAAAAAAAAAAAAGTAACTTTCTTCCAAACCAAATTAGGAGAATTGTTCTGATCTTTGGAAATTCTTGTCTTCCTCTTGAGACAAAGAATCCAGAACAATTCCAAAAGTCCTATTCTTCCTAAAAGCCCAAAAATTTACCAACAAAAAGTAATACACATTCAGTGGGGCCACCAATCCTCGACATAACAAGAAAACAAAGTGTTTTAAGGATACCTCATCACATAGCCATGAAGAAAAAGATTAATATGTTAGTCTTGTTGGCCTCACACAGCAGCAAATAGACATCTGGACTGAGAACTTTATAAGTCTTCTTATTATAGCAAGTCATTTGTAATAATCTTGTTGAGAACAAGGGCCCAGATGGAAGTCCAGATTTTGAAAAGAACTTTGTTTTCCAAACATCTTTATTCTAAGGGCTAGGATTTGAAGATTATATAAGCTAAAGTTGTTGGGTTGTCGGCCAACAATGTACATCAAGCCTACACTCCTCGCACATGCAGCCCAATTGCATATGGAGAGATGAACAATGAAGAACAAAAATATTTGGAACAAGACAGTGTTTTTACTTACAATGGACATGGCAATAATACTAGAACACAACCTCATGGAAACCATGGCTTGAGTACACCACATTAAACGATCACTTTATCTAAAATCTTAAGCTGCTATGTAGTGGGCCAAGAATGTATTCCAGACTTTAACACAGAAACAAAAATAATTATATGCCTGATTTTCAATAGGTTGCTGATGCTCACTGTTCCTTCAAGGGAAACGAGCAACAATAAATTTTTTGGAGTTCATATCGATCAAGAGGTCAAAAGGGGCTTCCAATTGGAATGTCCAAAGAAAGGGAGTCAATACCCAAGAGTGCCATGATTAGGTTGTGGATGGAGATATAGTTTGGGTATGAGGATGAAGAGTATTGAATGGCTAGTGTTTGCATGTTTGCCTCTCAACTCCAAGGCAAGGTTTTGTTTTTCCTCCTAACTAGTGGAGATTACAAAATGTGAACATCTTTTTGTTTACCATTCTTTTTTATTTAGCATTATGACAATCAATTAGATTCTAGTGTATTACAATTTAGTAAAGTTGTATTTGTGATTATTTAGGTTTCTAAATTTGTTAATATGTTTTTCTTGTTTGCAAAGCATTCCCAACCTCTAAAAGACCCTTATGCAACAGTTTGACCCGATTAGAGTTGAATAGGAATAAATTTGTGTTGGATGTTTCCTAAATCAAGCTTGTTCTCATACTTTTCATATATTTGTTATGATCTCAATGCAAATTCCTCAATAGAAAAACATTGACTAATGATGACTGTCGCGACATCCCGGGAGCGCGTGTGCCCCGAGCGGCGAAATAAAAATCATTTTAATATTTTCATGGAAAAACATGGAATGTCGGAGTCGCCACTAACCTTTAGTGTGGTTAGAACACGTGATGACTACCCCGTTAGGGGTAAAATAGGTCTACATTACCCGAGTTAGGCTCAGGAGTTCAGTTACGCGAGGGGAAGGTACGAGCACCCCCTACGCGCCCGTTCTTACGAACGGTACCTAATTAATTTGAAATTATCCCTAAGTTAATCTAATAAGTCTTTAAATTACTCCTTTTTGTGAATTTATAAATACCTATGAAAAATAAATAAGTAAATAAATAAATAAATATATACATATATTCCCTCAGAGCTTAAGTTACGTGAAGCCCGAAGGCTCATACCCCCACATTAAAATCATAGGCATAAAATCGAAAATAATTTACAAAATACACTTCCAAATTTTGAAAATTTTCTAGGGTTTTTCGAAGTATTAAAATACTAGTTGGAAGGTTTTTGGAACTAAAAAAAAATGATTTTTAAGTTTCAAAGTATTTTCCTTGCCTTTTTTCTATTTTTTTTATTTTTTATTTTTTTTCATATTTTTACTGTATTTTGAAATAATAAATCAAAAATATTTTTAAAATTTTCTCCTAATTTTCTTTTTTTTTTTATAATTTTTCATATTTTTCTGAAATTTCAAATAGCTAAATAAAAAGAGGAAAAATGTACTACTAATACTATAAATCATAACACGTAAAAATTATATATCATAATAATCGAAATCTCAATATTAAATCCTAAATGTTAATAATCAATCTAACTTTAATACTATAATCTAGTATGGAAATAATCAAACCCTAGAAATTATGCACTTTTATAGACACGTAAGGAGAAAGAACAAGATTATGGAAACCGTTCAAATAATAAATCTGCCATACAATATGCACATAAATAATAAATACACATGTCATAATATTAGATATACTACCATAATAATAATCTACCACAATACTTAATGAACTACCTGGCGCACTACTTTTCTACATAACATGGTATCCTAATGATAAATTACCATAATAAATAATAATAATAATAATAATAATAATATATTAACAAGGTTTACTAAATATAAGCATAATAACAAAGCCACAATATTTTATATTCTAAACACTAACAATACCATAGTACTCATAATAACAGTGAATATACACTAAAATGCCAAATATAAGCGTAACAATAATATAAGTACTTAATAATAATATAATAACAATATCTCATAAATATATACATTATAATAAAAATAACAACAAAAAACATATTAAACATAAACACAACAGTTAATCTATCCCATATAATAACAATGATAACATATAATAAATAAAAAAAACTGGAACTTTAAATATTAAACAGGACCAATATATGTATATGTATGTATATCGTGGGTGTGTGTGTATGCAGAAGTGTATGCATGCTTACCAGGGGCTTACCGTTGTGGGTGATGCTGGAGGCCGCCGGAGATACTGGAGGGTGGTCGGAGATCCTGGACTGTCTGGGAGATGGTTGGCTGCAAGGATGATGTTGGGGTCCCGGACCAGTGGTGCTCGCCGGAGGGAACTCTCGAGACTGTGTTCGGAGAGTTCTACCCATGCTGGTGTGGAGAACCTCCGGCGGTTGCAGAAGCTGGCATCGTGGGGTCGTGGCCGTGAAGTGTTGCAGAGAGCCGTGAGGCTCTGCTGGAGCGTGGCTGTGCTGGTGGGGTTCTGGCCGTGGAGTGTTGCAGAGAGCCGTGAGGCTCTACCGGAGTGTGGCTGTGTTGGGAGTTCTCTGGTGGTTGGCTGGAGGTTGCTGGAAGATGAAGACAGGAAGAGCAGCAAGGCACGACTTTTGTGGTGGCTATGCTGGGACTCGTGTGGTGATGCTGCAAATCTGTGGGAACGGAGGAGATGGTGTGTGGCAGAAAGGTGTGGCCGGCAGCAGAGCAGAGGGAGAAGAAGAAGAAGTTGAAGAAGAAGAAGAAGAAGACGAAGAAGTTGAAGAGCAGCGGCTAGAGTTGCCGCTGCTGCCGTGCGTGTGAACCAGAGAGAAGCAAAACAGAGTTTTTTTTTTTGGCTGTGCTCTGCGCCTCCCTTCCCCGTGTGTAGCCTGTGCCTATATAGGAAAAACTAAGGATGAAAGGGCTAGGGTTTCCACCCCCAGCCTCTCACCCTCTTCTCTTTTTTATTTTTTATTTTTATGTTTATTTTTTTCTTAAATACCTTTATGGTAATAATATATATAAGTATAATACTAATAGGATATGAATGATATAATAATAATAATAATAATAGTAAAATAATAATTATAATAATAATGCTACTACTAGTAATAAATAATAATGAATAATAATAAAAATAATCATAGCAAGGTAAAAATAATAGCAATAATGATAAAAAATACTAAAAGTAATAATGATAATGAAATAATAATAATAATAAATATATATAGAAATAATAATAATAATAATAAAGTAAGATAAAAATAATAAGAATAATAATAAAGATAATAGAAATAATAATAATAATAATAAAAATAATAATAATAATAATAATAAATAATAATGATAATAAAAATACTAAAAATAATAATGAAAACAAAATAATAATAATAGTAATAACAAAAATAAATAATTAATAAAAATAATAATAATAATAAATAAAAATACTAATAAAAATAATAATAATAATAATAATAATATTTAAAAATAACAAAGGTAATAATAATAAAAATAATAATAGTGATATAATAATAATAATATTGGGCCTGCGTAAAAATGGGGTGTCTACAGCTGCCCCTCTTTGTAGACTTGTTGTTTCAAAATAAAAGTAGGAACTCTTCTACATTATTTGTAGCAACAAACCTGAAAAGATAAAAGACGCCAATTTTGGACTGGGCCGAATGTAACAAAAGAGACGAAAATGATTCGTGAAAATCGATTTGCATTGGGCTTGAGAGCACATGAGAGGTGACTTGTACCGGTTGTAGGAACCCGTGCTATAGTTCACGGATGGAGACTCGCATCGGGTGTAGGAACCCAAGCTATAGTTCATGGGAGGTGACTCGCATCGGGTGTAGGAACCCGAGCTATAGCTCATGGGAGGTGACTCGCACCGGGTGTAGGAACCCGAGCTATAGTTCATGAGAGGTGACTCGCACTGGGTGTAGGAACCCGAGCTACAGTTCATGAGAGGTGACTCGCACCGGGTGTAGGAACCCGATCTATAGTTCATCAGAGGTGACTCGCACCGGGTGTAGGAACCCGAGCTATAGTTCATGAGAGGTGACTCGCACCGGGTGTAGGAACCCGAGCTATAGTTCATGGGAGGTGACTCGCACCGGGTGTAGGAACCCGAGCTATAGTTCATGGGAGGTGACTCCCATCGGATGTAGGAACCCGAGCTATAGTTCATGAGAGGTGACTCGCACCGGGTGTAGGAACCCGATCTATAGTTCATGAGAGGTGACTCGCACCGGTGTAGGAAACCCGAGCTATAGTTCATGAGCAGGTGACTCGCACCGGGTGTAGGAACCCGAGCTTATAGTTCTAAGAGGTGAATCGCACCCGGGTGTATGGGAACCCGAGCTATAGTTCTGGGACGTGACTCCCCTGGGTGTAGGAACCCAAGCTATAGTTCATGGGAGGTGACTCGCACCGGGTGTAGGAACCCGAGCTATAGTTCATGGGAGGTGACTCGCACCGGGTGTAGGAACCCGAGCTATAGTTCATGGGAGGTGACTCCCACCGGGTGTAGGAACCCGAGCTATAGTTCATGGGAGGTGACTCGCACCGGGTGTAGGAACCCGAGCTATAGTTCATGAGAGGTGACTCGCACCGGGTGTAGGAACCCGAGCTATAGTTCATGGGAGGGTGACTCGCACCCGGGTGTAGGAACCCGAGCTATAGTTTCCTCGGGAGGGTGACTCCCAACGGGTGTAGGAACCCGAGCTATAGTTCATGGGAGGTGACTCGCATCGGGTGTAGGAACCCGAGCTATAGTTCATGGGAGGTGACTCGCACCGGGTGTAGGAACCCGAGCTATAGTTCATAAGAGGTGACTCGCACCGGGTGTAGGAACCCGAGCTATAGTTCGTGGGAGGTGACTCGCACCGGGTGTAGGAACCTGAGCTATAGTTCATAAGAGGTGACTCGCACCGGGTGTAGGAACCCGAGCTATAGTTCATTAGAGGTGACTCGCACCGGGTGTAGGAACCCGAGCTATAGTTCATGGGAGGTGACTCGCACTAGGTGTAGGAACCCAAGCTATAGTGTATGCAGTAATAACTCAAACATTAGTGGGACAAAGGTTGTTTGGATAATGATCAAAAGAGATGTATGACAAGAGGAGTATGACTAGAATGCAGTATTGTATGTATGTTGTCTACTGTGGTGCCAAAACATGGGGATATGTTGCTACATGTTTCTATGCAATGCATGAAATGTATGGCACTGAATGAAGGAAATGCCTGAGTATTTTCCCCCAGTGCGTCTGTGATCAATAACCTCATCTTTCATCTTGGCCATGTTTTTGATACTTGCCACATTTGAATAGATCTGTAACTGATCTTGGCTCAATCTTCTTAATTCATCCAACCATGGAGACGATTGACTTGGCTAAAAGGAAATTCAATATAAAAATCTACCCCAGTTGAATGGATCTACAATCGATGTGAACCCTATTTGCTTATTGCAATTGGATAGGGGGACATCTGACCGGATTTGACACGATAATTGCCTCATTGAAAATGCATCGGTAAAAGCTCTCAATTTCATATGAAGGCCACAACCTCCTCGGATTCTGCCACATTTATCGATGTGGTACACCACCTTGCCAATTTCATGAAAGCTCCTGAACAGGGATCTTGAGTCTATTTGCTTTATCATGGCCTGAACAAGCTACTAGCGAACGCTTTTATTACCCTATTCTGCGAGACTTGAAAAAGGTTTTTTTTTTTTTTGTCTAACATATCCAACCAGCAAGTTGGTGGACATCCTTTGCTACAACTCTAAGATCATATGTGCAAGATGTACTAGTTTACCCACTTAATGTCAGTTTCAAAAGGTAGAAAAATGTACACCCAGTTTCAAAAAGTCGAACACATGAACTGTTAAGTTGTCACGCTTGATCCTTATTTTGACGATTTTTCCCCTTTCGTTGATGACCCCCACCATTCTTCTCCTCCTTTTCGCCTTATTCGTTGTGAACCTCCCTGTATTCTTCAATTTGAACATTGCCCTCCCATTCAGTTTCATTGTTTTTTGGATGTCAAGATGGTCTTAAGACTCGGGCTACACTAGGCTTGGAATATATTTTCTTAAGAGAGGGAATTTGCTCGAAAAATCTTCAACCATAATGAAATTCTGCCCCATTTAAGTTGAGGCACTTGGTTTTGGCTTTGAGACCGAACTTGGTCCTTTGAACAAGCGCCTACGTACCTTTTCAAGGATTCAGGCATTACTATTTCAAACTCGTCATTGATTCTACAAATCATTAGAAGATCCACATGTATAACCAATCTATGTCAGGACTTTTATTTGACTGTAATATAGGCTTGGGGTCTGGGTTAAAAGAAGACATCGTTAAATTAAGCGCAAATATACTTACACAAGGGTAACTTGTCAAACGATCGCATGCTTAGTAAGTATGTCCCTTCTTTCTTTCTCTTTTCTTGCTTTCTCTTTCCATTTCTTTTTAAAACTGCCCCTTTTGTTTTTCCTCTTTCATATGGATATTCATTTTGTTTGGACTTCATTGGGACAATCCTTTTTAAAATGCCACGTTTGGGGTGTGATCCTTTGATGGTTTAATCAAAATTGATTTTCCAGGCTCAAGAAGGGCTTGCAAGGGCTCCTTTTTGTTCTTTTGGGTGCAGAAAGATGCCTGCCATCATTTTGGGTAGCCAATTGTTGTCTCTATACTTGCCAAACCCTAAAGGACCAATCCCGTTCTAATTTGTGAACTGAGACTTTTGAAAAATACGGTTTAATCATTTAGGCTCAACGTGGTTCCAACTTGTAAGCATATTTTGTTCTTTTACAGGAAGCACTCGACCAATGATGTCCTCTTCCTTTGATCAAAACGAGTCCTGACGTCAGCATCTTATTGAGTTCCTTGAGAGTTAACAGGTTTTTAAGGAAATATTTCTTTACCGCATCCGAGTTCGTGGGGTGCACCCGATCGGCTCCATCCATTCCTGACTACATATGACCCCGTCTGAAATGCTTTCTTCTTTACCACATACCGGCCCTTCATAATTTGGGGTCCCCCTTGCCGCGGGGTCATTATGAATTGTACAATCTTTTTTAATACTAGATCTCTCCGTCTTGAAACCTCGAGGACGCACTTTTCTTGTTAAAGCTCTCATCTTCTCCTTTGAATATCACTGTCCATGGACTATAGCTTCATCTTTTTTTATTCAATTAGATTCACTGGGATCATATTAGATTGCACCCATTCTGCTTCGGTTACTATGGCGTCTTTACTACTCCGCAACGATGGAAGCGATCTCACTTCTTTGTGAGTTGACGATCTCCATTCTGTACACCCAAGAGAAGGGGTAGCCCCCTGTGAGGTTCGAACGTGGTCCAGGTCGGCCAATAAGCGGAAAGGTACTTCGCATGCTAGCTCTATAGGTCTCTGTCATTTTTTCCAAGAATGCTCTTGATATTCTTATAGCCGCTTCCTCCGCTCCTTCATTTGAGGTCATCAGGGGCTAATTAGGATGTTTGACCTTGAACATGGCATATTTTGTCATACCCCTCGTTGTTCACGTTTGGCATTGTGATATTATCCTTTCTAGGATCCATGACTGCAATTATCTCTCCTGATAAACGTTGCTTCCCCTTTGAATGACTGACGTATGATGCCGCTTCTACTACCTGGTGTGAGTAATCACTGGCACAAAATGATGTGCCCATATTTGCTAGTCCTTCGGGGTTAGCGGGTCCCTCACATCTTCCCCAGCTGAGAAGCCAAGTAGATAGACACCTGGAGTTTATGGGGTGGGACTTGTATGCATCCCTAATTGACACTTAGGGCATCTTTCGACTATTCTATACATCCGTTCCCTGGTTTATCAATAGTATCCACCTCCTTAGGATTTTTCGGCCAGCCAGGGACTTTCTGCTTGTCCCACAAACGCCGTAATGTACTTCCTGTAGATTTGTCTTGCCCTCTTGCAACTCCATGAACTCCACGCCCGTCGAGGGTCATATAATGGTTCCTTTTAGACACATCTCCCCATACTAAGCTAACCCATAGCTAGCCTCCTAATTGTCCTTCCCGGTCGTTATTAGAGCTCCATGGAATTACGCCTTCACATTGATGTATTTTGGATATCATGAAACCTGGCTTTCCATCAGGCTTTCTTCCGTCCATTATACAATATCTGCTCCCTATGCTCCTATATCGAATGTGTTCAATCTCTATTCCGCCTCACCTGATAAAGGCCTCCATTTTGCTATCGCATCAGGGATTAAATTACTCTCTCTCTCCGGTAAATGCGACAAACTTATTTCTCGAATTCGTCATCATTTTCCTGATGTAACTCTGTACTCCTGATGGTATAACTTGGAATCCCGGTTTCCCCCTTTCGAGTCAATGTCATTACCAACGAATCTCCTTTCTATCATTTGTTTAATGCTCGTTCAATACCTTTAACCCACTACTCGCTTCATCCTCATCTATTGATTATTGTCACCGAAAGGTGGAGTGTTGCTGTGACTGGGTAATATTTTACCTACCTCGGATATGAGTTAGCCCCTATTCCCCATGCCCCCATAGTTGGTTGCCTCGTCAAATAGCATCTCCCCCAACATTATCTTTCCGTTTCTTGATCAATTGAATCAGATCTTTGATCCGGGAAGTCAAACCTCATTGGTTTTGTAATCATTCCAACAATCCCTATCACCAATATTCTCTATAATCTCCCTTGGATGCTTTTCCCCTCGTTACATATGTAATCTCTATCACTTCAAACAAGCATTTGCCACGGCCATCCGTCTTGTTACTGCGGTTTCTCGAAACATACTTAATTCGGAATCCATTTTCGAAATCACATCCACACACGGTGTGAATACGCCTGTATTCTTACTCTGCTAACCACCCACACCAAAAGCACAACATGTCTTCTCCAGGATTAGAGTACCTGATTCGTATTCCGTGACATTTTTGGCTTGCATAATAATGGCACGCTTCCTTTCTTCTTCTCAGACCTCATCGGTTGTCCTACCACACACCAGCCCCCATGAATTTTTCTGTCTACTAAGTATACTATAAGAGGCAGCCAGTAAGGAGAACCAAAACTGGAGGTTCATAATCTTTTATTTCTCAAAACTTCTGAACTCTTCATACATTCCATTTTCCGGGTTTCCTTCTTTAGCAGCTAAATATGGGCCTCACAAGTCGCCGTTAACAAGTATACATCGGAGCGATGTAGTTGAATTGCCTAGAGGAAACTCCTGACTCCTTTTTCGGTTTGGACAGCATTTCTCAATAGCTTTTATTTGATCGGTCTACCTCAATCCTTTCTCACACTTTACGATAATCCCAACAATTTTCCTGTAAGAAGCTCTAATGTTACATGTTCTGGATTACTTTCATTGACTTTTCGTGCCTTTTAAATGCTTCCTAATTCTCACACATGGCGATACTCATCCCGATACTTACGTCTGGTCGTCCACATAACTACTCCTTATGCATCAGTCGGGAATAACTTTTACCATTGCTCTCCTGATATAGGTTGCCCCCTCCTTCTTTAACCGAAGCATAACCTTGTATCAAAGGTCCCCCATAAGGTGATCACGTGGTCTTCTCTTTACTTCCGGGCCTCTTGATTTGGCTTACATATCCAGAAATCCATCCATGAATGAAAACAGGGCTGTCCACGCCGTATTGTCTACCAGCCCTCTATGTTGTAAGTGGGAAATATCTTTAGGTCTAGCTTTATTCAGCTCTATGTCAACACAGGACTTCAACTTTTCTCCATTTTTCTTCATTCTTGGAACTTACTTGGCCATCCACTCTGGATTTTGGCTACTTCTAAAAACCACGCGCCGCAAACGGTTTCTTACCTCTTTATTTATGATCAACTTCTGGGCACATTCTCCTCAATTCTGTTTTACAAACATACACTTACTTAAAACAAACGACCCGTTTGCTATCTGGAATGGGATTTTTTCGTGTTCCTAAGTCTGTATCCAACCCGACCTGTCCTATATGACCATTGCGAAAACATCTTGGGTAGCCTTCAGACGTTTTATCATTTTCGCATCTCTCTTCCTCCCACCATTGCCCCCGATTTTTACTGTCTTTTGTTTCCCATTAGTCCCAACGTTATTGTACCGTGGGTCACAACTGGTTAAAGTTTGTGTTTTCATCGGATTTCAACATTCTTTGCATTTCAGGTGATCAGTTGGTTTCCCTCTCCTATTTCATTCAGCTTCTAGATTAATTTTCAAAGTTTTAACTCAATTTCTTTCTGGCTCCTGAATAACTGGTTGGATTATTTTCACTTTCCCTATCCTGCATATAGCAAGGTAAACCTTTTTTGACAACTGATCCCATGATGCAATAAATGCGAAGAATGCATCTTGTTTTCTTGATGAAAATGACAAACGTTCCCCGAGGCTATGATTGTCCACGGATTACAAAAAGAAACAAAATGACAAAAGCTTATTACATGAATGATTGGGTACTCAAAAGATGTCTAATTCCTGATTTCTGCTCCTGTAGTCCTGGGTATATCCCTCTACTTGAGTCTTTCATGTGGTCCCCCATTCAAGGCCATATTGCTCTCTGTTTCATTTCTTTTCTTCCTCAAGGTGAACTTTTTTGCCCTTTCAAAAGGTCTGATTCATTGGCGACTTCATACCCCCCATTTGGTACTTCCTCTTCTGTGCGCCTCTCGATTTGATTATTCTGTCTCTCTGCCTCTCTTATGTCAGCTTAAGTAGAGTAACGATGCATACTCTCCGTCCATGCCTTCCTGGTAAGCCAATGCATTGTCGATGCCCTGAAGAATAGCTTCTCCCCAACCTTTTCCTGGGCACACCCCGATTAAATCATTTTCACAAACAGCCACCATACGTGTGTAAGAAGAGACCGAGTTGAGGATAAAAGATTCCCTCCATATCGTACTGACGTTGATGAATCTCAAATGGCTCGGAACTGATCTTCACTGGGCTTCTCAAGCTACTTCCACATAGTGGAGTGGAAAGGTTTAGTACCATTATTCGGTCTCTCCATAAACACTCACCAGTTTATCCCCTACTACAAATCTCCTCGCTGAGAGCAAAGATTATTGACTGCCTTGTATTATGTATCCACGGCCTTCCCAAGCGACAACTTATGCAGGTTGTAGTATAACCATTACTGAAAATTGATATTGAAGTTACTGGTACCAATCTGAATAGGGATGTCAAGCGACCCTACTAATCTCTTCATGTTCCATTCGAAGGCAACGCACTCACCAATTGTTTGGTGTCACTAATATGATCATGGGTAACCGTGCAGTTGTATTCATTGGCAACCATTGAAATTGCTGACCCATATCTTCAGACTTAGGAACATCATGTGATCCTTAACCTTTGGTGGATATATGCAATTCAAAGCGCCTTGTTATGGCCCCTGGCCTTTGGGCTGGAATTTCCTTCATCAGTAAAGTGATATAGTTGTAGGTTGCCAAGACTTCCGTCAATATTGAATTTATCGCGCTGATTTTTGGAATGTAGGCTTGCTTTAGAACTTTAAGTACCACCTCCCTATGGGTCCCTCCGAATTTCTAGAAGTGAACAAACAGATATTTTAGCCGCATTTTCTTTAGTTTTGGTCCACATGTTGTATTCCTCTATCTTTATTATCTTTAGGAATGCTTCGGCCTTCATCCATTGGAATTGGAACTTTTCACTGCCTGTCTGGTATTCCCCTCATTTTGTGATTGGATTAGAAGAATCTAGCAGATACACCTACCACTTCGGTATCCCGTTTACAAGACCCCTGCTATACTTGCTGGTGCTTCCTTCGATAACGCTTCGAGTCATATTTCCGGTACTACTGCTTGTTACTTTTGTATGGGCATGGCCTGGAGTAGAGATCCCTAATGAGCTGGCGCTTCCGCGGGAAGGGCCTTGTTCCTTGACGGTGGGTAGAATGGTTGATTAGTGCCCTAATGATATACTACTGCCTATTTTTCCCCAATGACCTGCAATCCTCTCCACTTTTGCGTAACAACCGCTCTCTACCAACTATTATCCCCCTCTTTTGCAGAAACATCTAAGGGTTACCCACTGTTCACGGATCTTCCTTCCTTTACTCGACATCACCCAGGTGCTGTAGGTGCAAACGCCTCCCTGCCTATGTTGACCTACCGCAATAAGTTTCTTGAACCCCAATCTGAGAACATTTGTTCAAAATTCACTTCATTGTCCTTCCTCTATCTCCACATTTGTTCAACCACCCATGTTGGGCAAAGGGTTCCCTTGTAATTCCTGTTGGTTTCTCCAATTGCAGCCATTCTTGCTTCTCTAGGTTTTGACCATTATTTTTGAATGCCCCAACACCACCAATATGTGCCCTGAGTGTTATCTGATCCACACGTGGCTTCCGGTCAAATAAACCATTGTGGAAAGGTGCCGTACCGGACCGTTCCCGGAATGACTGACACAATTCCTTTCCCGCATGTGGATAATTCTGAGATGTCATTGGAATAGGATCTACCTTCTCACATTTCTCTGTATGCCTCTATCATGTGTTCACAACCTCTGCTTGGGCATGGGGGGCCAATGGTCCCGGAAGGAACAACTTGGGGTCTTGCGCCTGTATGAACTGTCTGATTGACAGAGGGTTCGAAAATGAAATTCCTCCTAGTCCCTTGGCCCTGCTCTCTTTGATATTGTTGCCTTCGAACCATCTGGACCTCTTCTTCCTTCTTCTTGCTTGTCCACTTCTTGCCTAGACCAGTCTCTGCACTGATACTTTTAGTTCTTCCGACTTTGATGGCCGTCTCAATCCTCTCTCCGGTAGAAACGATGTCCATGAAATCATGGGGGTTGCCCCTAGGAGATGCCCGAAGTAAGGATCTTTCAACGTATTCACAAATAGGGAAATAGCCTCCCTATCTTCCACCGGAGGATTTATTTGGACCGACATGTCCCTCCACCTATATGCATATTCTCTAAATGTTTCGGTGGGTTTCATTTGCAAACTCTGTAAGGTCATATGATCGGGTGCCATTTCTATAACATGGCGGTATTGAGCTATGAAAGAATTAGCCAAATCTTTCCATGTGCGGATCCGAGCTCGATCTTGTTGAATATACCACCTGATAGCTGCCCCTGTCAAGCTATCTTGAAAGCAATGCATCATTAGTCTCTTATTATCGGAATGTGCAGCCATTTTTTGGCAATACAAGCGCAGGTGAGTTCGAGGACAATTAGTTCCATCAAATTTTTCAAAATCTGGTACTTTGAATTTCGGTGGCAAGGTGACCTTTGGCATGAGACACAGGTCATTGGGATCTACAGAGTCGAATGTATTGGATCTCTCAATAGCTTTTAGGCATTCCTCTAGTACGTCATAACGACGTTCAGTTTCAGATCTGTTCATCTCCAGATCAGAAGCTACTAATGGGGGAGTCCCCACCACTGGGAACCCCTGTGCTAGTACATTAGGAATGAACGGAGGTATACTTGGCATCGAACCCTCCATGACGCCAGGTAGTGGAGCTGACGTTTGTCCATGCACTGGGGTAAACCCTGGAGGATGAGTGGGGTCCATATCTGTCTCCAGATCATTCTATACTGCTTTTCCTTTGTTCGTCAATAATTCCAGGATCTTGCTCATTTTTTCATTCAATTGTTCTTGTCCTTGCTTTATGCCCAGGACTCTACTTTCCAACTGTTCACTCATTTCTTTGGCCCTTCTCCTGGTATTGTATTGATGCGTGATAGTCTCAATGTTGCTTGCTTAGACGAATTCTGTGGCTAGGCACTGCAAACCAAAACTTTCCCTTTTTAGAACCGTGAATGCATAGGTATGAATGCATGAAATGCGATGGTCTTTTCAAGACATGTGTAAATTTCACAAATATGAAACATATGTATGCAACCTAATGTACTCCAATCAAGGTTCATGGAAGAGATCATCATCATTCTAGAAAATAAAATCTGCTTTTCATTAAAAGAATCCTTTCATACAATAACAAATCCAACCGAATATTAAATCAAGATCTGCTCATGATTGCACAATCTCTACATTTTGTTGTGTAGTCTTTTTATGCAAAGCCCGAAACTTGGCCTCCCAGTAGCCCGCTTTCATTATGCACGGCTCCATCTTTTCCAGTACTTGATTATACTTGCTTCTCTGCTCATTCCACTGCCTCTCCAGCTCTTGTATGTAGAGCGATTTCTTTTTACTTTCGGTATGGGCATCTTCTAACATTTGAGATTTTCGTTCAAGTGCTGCTCGAAGCCTTCGTCTTTCCTTCCTTAGAGCCACGACCTCGTCTTCTGATTGTATATACCGAATCCTCTGTTGCTTGATTTCCTTGCGATAGATAGAGACTAGTGCCTCCTTTTGCTGATTCTCTACTTCTGCTCTTGCATCTCCCTTTTCTGCTGGGCATGGATCCCCTTGTAGCTTCAATTGCATGCATGCGCTTGGTGATTTAACACGCTCAATAACGACTTCTGGGATTCTTTTGAGTTGGGGGTTTACTCGGTTTTCCCGCCATACTTCATAATTTCCTTGGACTGTGGCAATTTCATCACCCGGACCTATTAGGTGCACATGTTTCCAAGCCACCATGAACTTTCTAATCTGATTTTGAGTGTCTCCTATTTCATATGCAAAGTCCGAGTCGGCTAATCCATGAGTCATAGGCACAAACTGAGACGCTCCCATTTGCCTTCTTGCCATCAAAGGAGCGTATGTTATTCCTCCCCATGGACCTAATAACGGGACCCATGGGAAGTTTCCACATCGATACATCATGTTGGAATGGTTCATCCATGGCGCTTGCCAAACTAATCCCAACTCCCTCAGTTTGTGTAATTTTTCATTCTAGTTAGCCTTGCTCCATTGAACATTCTGCTGAGCCTCCTCAAACTCGGCTAAGGGGATTTGAAGAGCTGAAAAGGTATTACGGTACCCCCCTTGGTTACTTGGCAAGTGACCGGCGAACCAAACATAGAGTAATGATACACAACATTTCAGTCGTTCCTGACCCTTGCTCCTACACTTGTTAAGAGATCGAAAGGTTTCTGCCAAAATCCCGGGAATCGGATTAGCCCCATTCTTTACTTGCGCCACAAAAGAAATAGTGGATCTATCAATGGTCCCTAGTTCTTTGGGAAATACAATTAGGCCATATATGGCCAGTGCGAACAAATGTATCTGAACCTCTTCACCTTTCTCTTCTTCCAACAACTCCTCCAAGCATTTCCAAGTGATCCTTTTGCTTTCCCCTACCGTTCGTTGAATCTTGACCCCAGCAAGGTTATACAACTCCCGTGCTAAGGAAATCCTAGAATCAGACACATAAGTACGGTAGGGTGATCGCTGTGTCATCAAATGCAGTAACGAGGTGTACTCTTCAATTGTAGGAACCATGTTGATTTCATCTATCATAAAACATGTGTACGGAGGATTCCAAAAGTCCACCAATGCCTTCACCATCTGAAGATTCACCGTTATGTGTAACAAGAAACCGATATGGTCATATAACTGTGAGAATTCCAAACGGCGTTGCGGGGTCCAATCCTTGCAGATAGTTTTTAGTTCCTCCCGGGGGTTTGACCTGGTATCTAAGCACACTTGCGATTCCTCGTTCAAGCTATCTCCCCACTGCTTTTGCTGTCTTTCAGAATACAACTATACTACGGACTCGGTCTCCTGATAAACAACAGTGTCCTCCATAACTAAATCTGATCTCTTCCAGAAACCTTGGGAAAGTAAATGGGATGCCTATATGGATGCAATATGTTAGCAACATTATCATATAATTCAAAGCAGAAACTTATGATGTGACTACCAACTTATTGGAGATGATGCCTGCATGTTTATGAAATTGAGCATGGGATGCATGATTATGAAATGTGTGAATGCATAAGTATTTAATGCATGACCATGGGATGCAATGTGTATTTATGTATGGGTGTACTTAGTGCAAAAATACATACAAATAGGATATGAACATATATGCAACCTATTATACGTGAAATTATGCATGAATGCATGGATGCAATGTAACCTAACTAACTACTTTGTCAGCATTCTAGGAAAAGTCCCACTAATGAGAGATTTCAAGATTACGACAATCATTGATGGGCCACAATTTCAATTCAATTCTTCTCTCAATCATTCTTTTCCTTGATGAAGGTCCATGTACCTCAGATTCTATGAAGGGTCAAATTATGATCTGAGGTTGGGGTTGACCCAGGTTAGTCAACCCACTGGATTTGTTTAGTACGGGCTTGTGGACTTTAGCGTGCACTTGGGCCTCAAGTTTATTAAAATATGGGTTTCAATATATTTCATGATGGGATCAGGCCCTAGTTTTAAAAGGACTTGGGCTTGGATTGCTTATAAAATATTGGCTCGGATTTTGGGGTAATAGGGCTGAAGCCCATTTTTGGAAAACTGGGTTTGACCCCTTTTGGAAAATCAGGTCAGAGCCAAATTTTTACTTAGGAAAAGATTGGGCCTATACTTGTTATTTCTCAAAAAATTGGGCCTGAGTTATTTGAAAAGGGTTGGGCCGACCCATATTTTAAAATGCTTGGGCCAAGTGCTTCACTTTTGAAATGATTGACCTTTGTCTCATTATTGGGCTTTTTCTGAATACTGGCTAAGTAGTATATAAGTTTAAAATGGATGCAAAATGTGTGATATAATACAAAGTATCTCACAATATATATACAACATATTATACATGGAGAAGGATGTGGATCCTGTCCCGACCCAGGGTAGGTATGTATATACAAGGTTTTTCATGGCTCTATCCTAGTTAAGGGAAAACTATGGACAAGTACATGTGGGTAGGCTCTAATCCCTATTGACAAAAAGGTCCCCAATTTAAAATTTCATCCTCCCCCATAGGGGTCCGGACAAAACTCGCACTGAGCGGGGTGGTTCGCAGGTCCCATCAAGCTTAAGCTACGAAGGGACAAACGCTATTACATCCCTATCTAATCTTAGCAGGTAAAGCTCGGGTATAGAGCGTGAAAGTGTGTGAATTCAAACTTTAACCTAATCCCGCTATCCCCACATTTATTGACATGCTATAAACAATATGGAAACAAGATATCTACCATTAATATATATATTCAAAAGATAAGGAAACACAATATATGCAATTAATATGTTTATTCAAAAAAAAATTTGGAAACCAAAATATTGTTAGTTAATATGCTTACTTAAAAAGAATATGGAAACAAAATATTTACGATTAGTATACAAAATATCTATAATTAATATACTTATTCAAAATATCTTACAATTAATATGATTATTCAGAATATTTGGAAACAAAATATCTACAATTAATATTCAAAAAATTAGGAAAATAAATATTTTTAATTAATTAAGGTTATTTGTAAATTATGGAAGTAAAATATTTACAATTAATCAAGGTTATTTACGAATTACAATATTCACAAAATAAGGAGTAATTAAAAGATTTATTAAATTTGAACTTCGGATAATTTCTAATTAATTAATGGCTTCACTCTCTATCATCCCCAGGGGAGTCGCCAAGCTGTCGCAATGTCCCGGGAGCGCGTGTGCCCCGGGTGGCGAAATAAAAATCATTTTAATATTTTCATGGAAAAACATGGAATGTCGGAGTCGCCACTAACCTTTAGTGTGGTTAGAACACGTGATGACTACCCCGTTAGGGGTAAAATAGGTCTACATTACCAGAGTTAGGCTCGAGAGTTCGGTTACGCAAGGGGAAGGTACGAGCACCCCCTACGCGCCCTTTCTTACGAACGGTACCTAATTAATTTGAAATTATCCCTAAGTTAATCTAATAAGTCTTTAAATTACTCCCTTTTGTGAATTTATAAATACCTATGAAAAATAAATAAATAAATAAATAAATAAATATGTACATATATTCCCTCAGAGCTTAAGTTACGTGAAGCCCGAAGGCTCATACCCCCGCATTAAAATCATAGGGATAAAATCGAAAATAATTTACAAAATACACTTCCAAATTTTGAAAATTTTCTAGGGTTTTTCTAAGTATTAAAATACTAGTTGGAAGGTTTTTGGAACTAAAAAAAATGATTTTTAAGTTTCAAAGTATTTTCCTTGCCTTTTTTCTATTTTTCTGATTTTTTATTTTTATTCATATTTTTACTGTATTTTGAAATAATAAATCAAAAATATTTTTAAAATTTTCTCCTAATTTTCTATTTTTTATAATTTTTCATATTTTTCTGAAATTTCAAATGGCTAAATAAAAAGAGGAAAAATGTACTACTAATACTATAAATCATAACATGTAAAAATTATATATCATAATAATCGAAATCTCAATATTAAATCCTAAATGTTAATAATCAATCTAACTTTAATACTATAATCTAGTATGGAAATAATCAAACCCTAGAAATTATGCACTTTTATAGACACGTAAGGAGAAGGAACAAGATTATGGAAACCGTTCAAATAATAAATCTGCCATACAATATGCACATAAATAATAAATACACATGTCATAATATTAGATATACTACTATAATAATAATCTATCACAATACTTAATGAACTACCTGGCGCACTACTTTTCTACATAACATGGTATCCTAATGATAAATTACCATAATAATAATAATAATAATAATAATAATATATTAACAAGGTTTACTAAATATAAGCATAATAACAAAGCCATAATATTATATATACTAAACACTGACAATACCATAGTACTCATAATAACAGTGAATATACACTAAAATGCCAAATATAAGCGTAACAATAATATAAGTACTTAATAATAATATAATAACAATATCTCATAAATATATACATTACAATAAAAATAACAACAAAAAACATATTAAACATAAACACAACAGTTAATCTATCCCATATAATAACAATGATAACATATAATAAATAAATAAAACTGGAACTTTAAATATTAAACAGGACCAATATATGTATATGTATGTATATCGTGGGTGTGTGTGTATGCAGGAGTGTATGCATGCTTACCAGGGGCTTACCGTTGTGGGTGATGCTGGAGGCCGCCGGAGATACTGGAGGGTGGTCGGAGATCCTGGACTGTCTGGGAGATGGTTGGCCACAAGGATGATGTTGGGGTCCCGGACCAGTGGTGCTCGCCGGAGGGAACTCTCGGGACTGTGTTCGGAGGGTTCTACCCGTTTTGGTGTGGAGAACCTCCGGCGGTTGCAGAAGTTGGCGTCGTGGGGTCGTGGCCTTGAAGTGTTGCAGAGAGCCGTGAGGCTCTGCCGGAGCGTGGCTGTGCTGGTGGGGTTCTGGCCGTGGAGTGTTGCAAAGAGCCGTGAGGCTCTGCCGGAGTGTGGCTGTGTGGGAGTTCTCTGGTGGTTGGCCGGAGGCTGCTGGAAGATGAATACAGGAAGAGTAGCAGGGCACGGCTTCTGTGGTGGCTATGCTGGGACTCGTCTGGTGATGCTGCAGATCTGTGGGAACGGAGGAGATGGTGTGTGGCAGAAAGGTGTGGCCGGCAGCAGAGCAGAGGGAGAAGAAGAAGAAGTTGAAGAAGAAGAAGAAGACGAAGAAGTTGAAGAGCAGCGACTAAAGTTGCCGCTGCTGCCGTGCGTGTGAACCAGAGAGAAGCAAAACAGAGTTTTTTTTTTTTGGCTGTGCTCTGCGCCTCCCTTCCCCGTGTGTAGCCTGTGCCTATATAGGCAAAACCAAGGATGAAAGGGCTAGGGTTTCCGCCCCCAGCCTCTCACCCTTTTCTCTTTTTTATTTTTTATTTTTATGTTTCCTTTTTTCTTATATACCTTTATGGTAATAATATGTATAAGTATAATACTAATAGGGTATGAATGATATAATAATAATAATAATAATAATAGTAAAATAATAATTATAATAATAATGCTACTACTAGTAATAAATAATAATGAATAATAATTAAAATAATCATAGCAAGGTAAAAATAATAGCAACAATGATAAAAATTACTAAAAGTAATAATGATAATGAAATAATAATAATAATAAATATATATAGAAATAATAATAATAATAAAGTAAGATAAAAATAATAAAAATAATAATAAAGATAATAGAAATAATAATAATAATAATAATAATAAAAATAATAATGAAAACAAAATAATAATAATAGTAATAACAAAAATAAATAATTAATAATAATAAATAAAAATACTAATAAAAATAATAATATTTAAAAATAACAAAGGTAATAATAATAAAAATAATAATAGTGATATAATAATAATAATATTGGGTCTGGGTAAAAATGGGGTGTATACAATGACCATATCAGTTATGTTTATATTTAAAAGCTGATTCTTAGACCAAATCATTCCTCCCCATTCGGAAAGCAAAACCAGAAACAAAAAAAAAAAAAGGAACCAAACTTAAGAGTTGATTAAAGATTTATTACATGAACAACTTAAATGCTCAAAAGTAGAATATGCTTATCAAATGGTCATTGGTCATTTGCGAAGATTGTACTTTCAAATTGTTTGATTTTATAGCATCTATATTTGTTGTGTTTATCAATTTAAGTTATATGCGTGATTGTCCAAGATGGTGCAATGAAAGGAAAGGGAGTAGCAAGCTCACTCACCATGCATACACAAGCCACAAATCAGCAAGATAGGGTCACAATGAAAACAACATGCAAATATTTGTGACTTCAGGATATTCAATCCTTCGCAAAATCAATCAACCCAGAAAATTTCTCAAATGTGCAAGTCACTAAGGTTTTCAAGAAGTGCAACAACTCTTAACAAGGAACTGTAACTGCAAAATATCATAAGTCGTGGAAGACCATGAGTGTAGAGAACAAATTACAAGTTCCATGTTAAAAATATTTCAAATTGGTTTGGCTCCCATTCTCGAGCAGAAAAGGGCCCTTAGGAAGTTAAAACTTCATGCCGGAAGCAGATTCTTTGCTCTATGCTCACGCAGAAAATTCAACAGAGGCTCATGAAGTACTTTTAGGAAAGGGGTTAGGTACTGCAATGTGATGATGAGGGTAAATTTGTAGTGCTCGTCTGATGATGATAAGGAACTACCACTAGACAAATTAAGATTGTTGGAGGTTACTAATTGTCCTCCTTGTTCACCCAAATATATTACCTTGAAGATGCCAAACTCATTTTACATGCACAGAGGGGAAAGAGAAAAAAGAGGATAATACCATTAGTGATAAAAGAATTGCACACTCCACAGAGGTAGACATTGCTTGTAATTGTTATTCGCTTGTGAAATAATATTTGTTTTCAGGTGTGGTTGTGGATCACAAAAAACTAAAATGAAAATAAAAGAAATAACAATATTCGATGAGAATTAACTATTTGCTTCTAATTCCTCAAGCATCTCCTCTCATGCAAGATTTAACCATGACTGAATTGTCAAGGGCTCCTAGGGAACAAATATACTAATAAAGGCATGTTACCAGCATCATAGTCATCCAAACTAGCATGAGCTCACTGCACTGCCAGATGGTGCAGAAGGTTTCTATCAAAACACCTGAAAACGCCCCCAGGATACAACAACCTTCTCCTTGTGCACACACTCACCAACAAGGAAGAAGGAAAGCACTAAACTTATCCCAGATAGCAGAGAGTTCAAAAATGACTAGGGTTTTGAATTCTGCAGCAGGTTCTGATTAAAATTGCAACATCTATATCTGAAAGATTGGAGACAGCAATATACACACAAATAAAATACTCAAAAGGAATTGATAACAGTTAACTAATGACATAAAATAGTAATAAAAGTCGTCAACTAATAGCTATTCACCAAGTGCAAAATAACATGGAAAATATTTTGGGAGGTAAGCGAAGGCAACGATAAAATTGAAAGGATCAAAAGCCAAAACATCCAAATTGAGCTGGACTTCAGGCCAACTGTGATGCTTGGTACTGAGATTTGCACCTGCTGTGCACAAAGATTGCATATGTCATGCTTTGTTATCTTGTACTAGGAACCTATAAGTTGCACTATGTTCTACATATCCAATAAACCTACAACCAATGGTTATAAACCCAAGTTTTCTCTCTTTGTAGGTTCGATTTCCATGACCATAACTAAACACGCTCACACTTATAGGGTTCTAAATTAGGAGTATAGCAATCCACAAGTCATTTTATTCTTACATAAAATTCTACTTTACGGAACCATTAAGCGGCGCTTGAATAACAAGAGTGCTAAGGTGAGGCCGCAAGCTTCTGATCTTATTTCAAGGATTGTTGTTGTCATGAAACCGTGCCAAGAAGAACAACTGATGGGTCATCTTGGGGTTGTCTTGTATGAATATCTGGCAGAAGAGTATCTGGAAGTTTTGGGATCAATACTGGGGGTCTCGAAGCTTTTGTCAATGTTATTAGTATGACAAAAATGACTCCTCTGATACAGGATTTGCTTCCTCGACTGACCCCAATCTTGAAGAATCGACATGAGAAGGTGCAGGAAATTTTTATTGATCTTGTTGGTTGAATTGCTGACCGTGGGGCTGAATTTGTCCCAGCAAGAGAATGGATGAGGATTTGTTTTTAACTTCTTGAGATTCTTAAAGCCCATAAAAAGGTATCCGGAAAGTAACTGTGAACACGTTTGGCTACATTGCAAAAGCCATTGGACCACAAGACACCCTTGCAACATTATTGAACAATCTCAAAGTGCAGGAGCGTCAGAACCGCGTGTGTACTACTGTGGCAATTGCAGTAGTTGCAGAAACATGTTCTCCTTTTACAGTACTACCAACATTATGAATGAGTATCGTGTACCAGAACTCAATGTGCAGAATGGTGTTTCAAAATCACTCTCTTTTCTTTTTGAGTACATTGGTGAAATAGGTAAAGATTATATTTATGCATTCACTCCACTACTTGAGGATGCTCTCATGGATAGAGATTTGGTACATAGGCGAACTGCTGCATTTGCTATTAAGCACATGGCTTTGGGAGTGGCTGGTTTAGGTTGTGAGGATGCTATAGTACCCTTGCTAAATTATGTATGGCCAAACATATTTAAGACTTCTCCGCATGTTATTAATGCTGTCATGGAAGCCATAGAAGGGATGAGGGTTGCCTTGGGTGTAGTTGCAGTCCTGAACTATTGTCTGCAGGGGCTCTTCCATCCTACAAGAAAGGTTAGGGAAGTTTACTGGAAGATTTATAACTCACTGTATATTGGAGCTCAAGATGCACTGGTGGTTGCTTATCCTGTGCTGGAGGATGAGGCGAGCAACATATACAGTAGGCCTGAGTTGGGGATGTTTATATGAGGTTTAGTTTGTTCTTCATGCTTCAGGCGAATCTACAAGAGGCTCTTAGACAGGCTAGGACCTATCCTGGGGTTCTTTCCGTGCTTGCTGCAGTTTGTTTGGATGTGCATGCTTTTTAAGCTGGATTGATGAACTGTTTGCTATTTGTTAACTTTTTTAGTAGTTTGCTAATTAAGGAACATTGTTATGAAATGAATACTTTACTGTTGTGAATTTGATAGTTTTCATGTACTTCCTCTCTGACTTAATTTTCTATCCTTGTATTAATTTTGTATTACTTCCATCCTCTCTTGAATTCCATAAATATACTATTGGATCCTACCTGTTAACTTAAAATTGTGGGTATTCGGTATTGTAGGAGTATTCCTATGATAATAATATTCTTATGGTTTGCTTGGTTTGAGGGAATAGTTATTCCTTCAAATTAGATGGAAAATTAGTTAAATTTTGGAAATTAAGGGAATAGTTATTCCTGGTATATTTTTAATTATTTTATTTAACATGTAATAAGAAAGAAATAGATATTCTCAAATTTTGGGAATAGTAGCTTTTACATAGGACATCTTGTACATAAGCGGGTTGAAGATCCCAAATTTATACCTACCATTCTTCCATAATTATCCACCTCTTTTAGAAGGTTAGGAAGCCTAATTTAATAATTTATCTTCTTTAGGAGAGGCCAAGGATTGTCTCATTTTGCAGAGATGCAGAGGACCATTCTCTACATATCCGTTTGATCTATCTACCATATCATAGTTCTATATTGAATGTGTACTTGAGAGTTCAGTTCACGCTACAATTTTGTGAGATACCTTTTAAAGGAAAAAATTGTGAGATTGGGGACTAAAATTGATAATAACTCATCAAAATATGGCTTGAGACTATTACATTTGGTAACAAAACTACCCTAGAGATGCTATCATATGTGGATCATGATCAAAGGTGAAAGTCACTCTAATGAGGTCATTGATTAGACAAGGAGACCATAACATTATACCAATAATTATTAAATATCTATTAATGTATTTTGAAAGTAAAAAAAAAAGGATGAAGTATTTATTCTAATTGAAATCCTCCTGCATTTTCTATTTCAATTCATTGTCACTAGCTTTTACATACCTTCTAATGAGAGGAGTCACCAACATCATCTGGATGGGATTGGCGCATCATTTGTTCGATCTGCACTTTCCAATTCTTCATGGCTTGCATCTCCGCTTCCCAGTTCGACATCTTTTCTTTCAATTCTTGGTTCTCTGCTTCCACCATTTGCATCCGAATAACCATCGCCTCCTCTCGAGCCTCAGTGGCTCGACACTCTTGGTCAATCTCAGCATGAGACGCCGCACTGAAAGAAGATGATGATGTTGGGGCGACGTATCCACTCCCAAGACCATTCAACCAGCCACCCGATCGTTGCCCAAGCACCTGTGTGTAGATCTCGTCATCTGTCATCAGCTGACTGCCCTATGCAACGGGTGCATCCCTCAGCTCAAGCATCTTTGCCTATTTTCAGTCATGAAAATGATGAAAATGAAGAAATTAGAATACAACTGACGTTTTGAATAAGATAATGAACTAAATAATCTGCTTGAATTATATGTTTCATTTGCGCAACCTGGCACCACTCCCCCGATGTCCTCTTATGTGTTCTCTGAAATAGATCCGACCTCGACTCCAGGTCGCCAGTGACGGGATCACGCTACATTATCATATAAAAGTTCATTAATATGAATTCAGCGATGTCAATATAAATAACACTTGTTAGGTAATGGTCAAATAGTTTCATAGCAATTGCCTTTCGATGATTAATGAACAATTTCGAGCCACCACAATGCGTCGTATCTAGTTTGCTGTGATCTGCTGCATTTTTTTCACAGATAGCCTACAAAATAGATTTAATGACTTCTTACTATTCACATAAATAGGAAAAAGTAGTTATTGTAATTAATAGAAACACATCACCTGATAGTTAGGGTTGCGAAAATGGCGACACACCACCTACCAATCCTCTAAGGAGATCTTATCGTATCGTTGCACTTCTACCTCATCTCCCATCTCCCTAAAATGGTTGCGCATTTTACTGCAATAGGTCTTAAACCGAGAGCACAACTGCTTGTTCATCGCCTTTTTGACATAGTCTATGGTGAAAATGTCCATATCAAACTCTTCCTGCATATGAAATATATATTGAATGTTAGAGAATCTTTTGGGTAATATATTAAAAGTGAAAGAAATGTTTTAGGATTACTTACCAAGATGCACTCATATAGAACCAAACGCTGAGCCTCTATCAAATTTGGCCAGGTGAAGCAGGTGACTGGAGCATATTGGCGACATATAATGCCAAGCTCCCATGACCAAGCTGTGCACCAATCGTCAAGCGGGGCCGTAAATCTTGGAGGGATGTCGATACGCTGCCGCCTAGTCCTCTCCAGGTGCTTCTTTAGCACAATGTTCTTCGCTGCACCACGGCCTGAACTCGTCTATGTCATAGAGGTCGATGCTGAAGGAAGAGTTAAAGAACAATAAGATAATCATACACGTGAAATGACAGTAAATATATTATTCTAAATCAAATACTCATAACCTTACCAACGTTGCTCAATAGGGATGGCAACTCATCGTGGGCTTGATCCCCAACTGATGGATCCATGTCGGGCTGGGGTCCCGAGGGCTCAGATGGTGCCGCATCAGCCCCAATGTGCTCAGTCGCACTCGAGGATGATGTCGTCGATAGCCTAGACTGAAGTAAGCGACGACGACCTCCTGGTGTCATGTCTGCAAAATAATTCACAAGTAAATATAAGAAGATTGGATATTAGATGGATGCATCGTAAATATTTTTTCACTTATTTTCACATGTCAAATACACGGTGACAACATAACACGCTTACCCCCTATATGTCCTTAATATAAGTATCATCCCCACTTTCTAGAGTGTCTTCCTCCTCACTGCAGTACTCAACCATAGTTTCATCTTCCCCATCAATTTCATCACTGTCAGTGAAGTCAACGTGTACAGAGGGTTCAATTCTAATGTCAGCAGCTCCTACGTGTTCTGCCATGGCACCAACCCTATTTAATGGTATAGGATCGGCTCCTTCCTCGGTAACATTGATAGCAGATTGCGTTGCTATGGGATCAGATGGCTGATCTTCTTGGAAAGCATCATCACTGACACTCTTCTCCCATGTATGACTTCTATAATATCATACAAACTTCGAGGAGGAATTTTTTGGGCCACGTGCCATTCACCCTTTAATTTTGTGTCCTTAAGGTATAACATTTGTTCTGCCTACGTCGCAAGCACAAAAGGGTCGTTTTGATACCATGTTTTACTGAAATTGACACTAGTAAAGTAGACATCCGTATTTATCCCACTCTTTTTATTGCTAATGTCCCACCACGTACACTTGAAGATGTTGAAAAGTCTATTGGCTCCATAATGAAGCTCTATAATGTCATCCAACACACCAAAATAGTTAATTTCCTCATCTCCTTCTGTGCCCAGCACCGCAACTCCACAATTTTGGGTTCTTCTATGCAGTTTGAGGGACTTCGTGTTAAAGCATAAGCTGTTGACAATGCAACCGATGTAGCGGTTAATTCGTTGATCAGGGTCATATGCCAACGTGCATAAATCTTTACTTGCTGTTGGTTTTTTATTATAATACATGACTTTTATCTATTAATTACAAAGGACTCTAGATGAGTAAACCGTCAATATTGAAAATGTACATTGTAGCAAGCTTAGGCAGTAGTTGTTACTTACACGACACCCAAACACATTGATAAATTCCTTCTTATGTCTTTCTTCAACATTCCTTTGATTTTGAGCCAAAAGTTCAGCTTTATGTTCGCTATATCCAATAATAGTACATGTTAATGTCAACTAAGTATATATGCATATGTAAATACAATGCAAAGTAAGGAGTTTTGAACCACATACTCGATATAAGGAATAATTTCATCACAATTATTGAGGACGTAAAAATGTGCCTTTCGTAGGTCGTTCATATCTATGAAATCGTAAATCTTCATCTTCGGCATTAATAGCGTGAACGTTTGCATTTCACTTCGCACGAGTGAACCTTGTTTCAATATCATGCAGATACGTTGAGCAAAATGCAAGACATTCACTATCAATGTATGCCTCAATGATTGAACCTTCCGGTCATGCCTTATTGCCCACATACCCCTTCAAAATGGATAAAAACATGTGCATTTTACACAGTTAGTAACTTGTACACAAAAAAAAAAAAAATGCAAGGAAATCACGAGAACATTGTAGGACTTTATAATTTACCTCTCAATAGGATACATCCAACGATATTGGACCGGTCCTCCAATTATGGCCTCCATTGGTAAATGGATGGCTAGGTGGACCATCACATCGAAGAATGCTGATGGAATTATTTTCTACAGCCTGTATAGTATGATCACAATGTCCTTCGCTAACCGTTTAAGTACGTTTACGCTCAATTTCTTGGAGCACAATTGTCGAAAGAAGATCCCCAATTTAATCAGCACTGAGCGAACAACTTCGGTCAAGTGTCAACGAAGGAAAACGGGCAGAACTCATTGCAAAAGGATGTGACAGTCATGACTTTTCATTCCTAACATCTTCCCTTCCTTCATGCTTATGCATCGAGATATGTTCGATGCATATCCATTAGGGAACTTCACTGATTTCAACCATTTGAAGAAATTATTCTGTTCATCTTTCGAAAATGTGTAACAGGTTGATGGTATGAGAAGTTTGTCCCCATCACGAATCAGATGCAACTCAGACCGTATTCCCATATCTTCCATATCCCGACGAGCATTTGCATTGTCCTTTGTCTTCCCATTTATATCCAGCAATGTACAAATGACATTCTCACAAATGTTCTTCTCGATGTGCATGACATACAGGTTGTGGCGTAGTGGAAGATCATTCCAATATGACAACTCAAAGAAGATGCTTCTCTTTGTCTAATTTAACTCCGACTCAACGCGTTTCCTTTTTCTACTGCTAGGTGATTTCCCAAATTTCATACCTCCGATCAATCTGAACTGGTTTAATATCTCTTCCCCACTTAGTTGGTTTGGTTGCAACCTTCGTTCAGGTTTTCCATTAAAGCTTCTGACACCACGAGTCCTCCAAGGATGTCCAGGTCGTAAAAAACGACAATGACACATAAAACATAACTTGCGTCCACGCTTTAAGGATAAGGACCCAACATCCTTATTACACAATGGCATGCTTAGAAACCTTTTGTGCTCCAGCCCAACAGATTGTCATAGGTAGGGAAATCATTAATTGTCCACAAAAGTATAGCATGCATCCGAAATGTTGTCCCAATTTCCACATCAAATGTCTCCACTCCTTTTTCCCATAGTTCTTTCAACTCATCAATTAATGGCCTTAAGTAAACATCAATATCATTACCAAGTGCCCTCGGTCCAGAAATAAGCAGAGACATATAAATGAAGGGTTCTTTTATACATCGCCATGGCGGCATATTGTATGGCATCATCATAACTGGCCACAGGCTATACGGGTTGTTCATGTTACCGAAAGGATTGAACCCATCTGAAGCAAGGCCAAGTTTGATGTTGCGAGGATCACTAGCAAACCACGGATGCATTTTATCAAACTCGACCCAAACTTCGGAATCCGCTAGATGGCTAAGGATGTTTCCGTCTTGAAGACGTTTCTTTTTATGTCATCTTATATCTGTAGCAGTATTTTTGCACATATACAATCGTTGCAGTGGTGGGATTAATGGACAATATCGCAAAAATTTTTGGGGGATCTTTTTACCCTTCTTCTGATTAGTTGTATACCTCAGTTCACCACATTCTGGACACTCATTCGCATTTTCATGTTCACCATAAAAGAGTGCACAATCATATATATACGCATGTATTGTAGTGTAACCGAGACCCAATTTGAGCATATATGTCTTTGCTTCATAAAAGGACTTTGGAAGTGTTTCACCATCAGGCAGTGTTGCCCTAATGAGGTTTAAATACATGTTGAATGCGCTTTGAGATAACCCATGCATTGTCTTTGCATAAAGCAACTTTATCAGGAACTCTAATTTTGAGAACTTTGTACAGTTTGGATATAGGGGCACCCATGCATCTCTCACAAGATTATAAAATGGTTTACCAAATCGATTTAACGTACTAGAATTGGAAGGTATGGTACCTACTGAAGTAGATTCATCACCAGTACGCGACATACGTCGTCTTCCGTGTCCACTGCAATCCCCATTTGTAAGTCACTTAACATTTCGATTAACCCTTCCGAACATGTATCACCACCTACCATATTTGCCCCGTCATCTTCATTGTCATCATCGTCGCTCTGAACTGCATAATCTTCACCGTGGAACACCCATCTTGTGTACCTTTTCTCTATTCCAAAGTCTAATAAATGTGAATAGACCAGATCAATGTGTTTGAATGTTATGTTTTGGCATTTCTTGCAAGGACACCTTATTCTACTAGCACCGTCAACGCGAGGAAAAGCGAACTCTATTAAATCATGTGCCCCTTTCACGTATTTTGGAAAAAACCTACCCCGAGCATTCATCCAACTCTTATCCATGTTCATTAATTCCCTATAACTTGTTCAAGTAAATGTTGTTGATTACATTGTCAGAATGTTTATGACGCATGCATTGTGAATCCTATAATCAACCACCTTCCATCTAAAGGGTACGGAACCTATCCCATTTAGGAATGTTGCAATTACATTGTGATCAATTGCTCAAATTCCTTCGTCGTAGTCATTATAAATTTCAGCAGCATCTCCCTATGGCTCTCCAAGTACACGAGATGGGGGAAGTGCACATCATCTGCTAGTTTTCCATCACTAACAAATTTTCACCACACCCCACTATGCACCCAGAGAACACAAGTAGAGACGCGATCGAAAAATATAATGACAATGACGAAAGCGTGAATGATGACAAGAATCTAAATACAACTTCCTAAACTGTCCATATTGAACAATTCAATAATGGTTGAAATACAAACATCATTAATCGTAAATGAAACAAATCATCAAGATGTTCAATTGATTATTAGTCTACATAATATAACTAATAATCGATTGAATTTTAACAATTGATTTGTCCCACATGTAGGATGAGGCATGAATGTATAATAACCATTCTTGAACAGGTCTAAGCTTCGATGCACATATGAAATGACAATAATTAATTTTGGATAAGGAGCCTGTGATAAGTAGGCAAGGCATAAGCCTTATGGCATTAAGGTGTACACCTTTTGAGAATTTCAATTTTTAGATAAAAATACATAAATAAATTACATGTACTTTAAAAGTAAGGAAAAAACTACATAATTATAAATGCAATGTAAAAATAAAGTTATGTACTCCCCCAATCTCCCCCATAGTTGCTCCTGGGTTTTTGAATCTTACCTCCCATTTTTCAAACACTTCTAGCTCCAAACTATTAATATTCTGGACATGTACCAGAGTTCGATCAGCACGATTTGAAGTTTGGAGTACTGGACTCTGAACGTGAAGTCTAACCTCCTCCTTAGTAATACTATTTCTTTTGCACAAAGTGTTTTTTGTGGGAGAGAGGCAGATTGTGTATGCTATTTTTAGTAGACATTGAAGTGGTAGGATGTTCGTCGTACAAAGAAAAAGGGCATTGTGTTCAAATTAGATTTTCTGATTTTGAGAAGGCGTGAGATTGAGCTAGTTGGGAGTTCTTGGATAGAGTGCCTTTGAGGAAGGGGTCAGGTGTTATATGGAAGAATTGGATGGGGGCTATTTATCTAATGGCTAATGCTTATTTTTTGTGATTATTAATGGGTACAATAGTGGTTATAGATCTTCCACTAAAAAAAAATTTTGACATGGTTTCAAATTAAAAAAATAAAAAAATTGCACAACCTTATAAAATGTATTAGATAACAACAAAACTGATTATTCCAATTCAAATCAATGATGGAAAGTTTAATTGAAATGCAAATTAAGAGATTGGAAATATGTATACATACACATATACAGATCATAAAAATTTCAAACTGATCATTGGGATTTTCACCAGTCACCATATTGTTCTGCTGTTGAAAATAAGTTGCAATTGATCATGTGTGTGTAATTTCAAGAGGCAGCACCAAATGACATAGAAACAGTTAATCATAATACACACACACACACACACACACACACACATATATTAAACTTAATTACAAGATCAAAACTATTTAAGTTTACCACAGGATGTATATTTTTCATGGAGCTCTTTTTAGGGGCTAACAAAAATAAAGGGAACAATAAAAATTAAGTTTACACACACACACACACACACACACATATTAAACATAAATTCAAGATCAATATTATTCAGTGATGCTAAATCCTGTAGAAACAATTAATATAATTTTTTTTTTTTAAATTCCCATTTGGCTCTTCCAAACTCCATTCATTACATGCACACAAGTTTGCATTCCACAAACATCATTTGCTCACAATTTGATCCATGAGGCCTAAGGGAGCTTAATCTTACCGTGGAGTAGCTGGAGGCTGGAGGTGTGGAGTCAAGTCATCTATGGATCTGGGGATGACTGATGCCTATGGCTATGGTCCGTGGAGCCTAGAGGAGACGATGAATCGAGCTCGGGTTCATTCGCACTTCGCAGGCTCGCTACACCGGCAGGTCCGAAATGTAGTAGCGCACTAGAGGAGAGGAGAGGATTAAGATTTGAGAGAGTGAGAGCTGAGAGGTCAGAGATGAGGAAAGGGTAAGAGCTTTAGACAAAGCAAGATATACCAAATTGTGCAAATAGAAAAACCACAATCCAATGAAGGTACATTATGCATATAGAAACATATCTCAAATAACAGGTTTGATGAATTCAATAGTACGACACTCTGAGCAGTGTAGGCTTTTTACACAAGAAAAATAATGCTCTGAGTAGCAGGCTTTCCACACAAGAAAACCAAGTGCTTAATAAGGGGTTTATCAGTGGACTACTTCACCTTGGTGTTTATTAGTTGACCACTTCACCCTTTAGTTAAGTGGTGAGTTTCATTCAACCCCCAATAGTCAACCTCAACCGTCTCATCTAATGAAATCTACTCAACCCAACTCAAGATAGCCTTAAACTCAACAACTTGGGAACATCTAAATGAAGTCTTTTTGCCAATCATATTGTGCAATCATTACCAATCAAATATTTTCTCACAATCATGATTTAAGTATTTTACATCCTTCCTCTTGCTCATGTGGCACCTCAACTTCTAACAAACCAATCTACCTTACAAGTGCATTCATTGGCCTTCATTTTATAGGACCGAATGGTCTTAGCCAATTTCCTCATCATGATCTCTATTTCCATTCCGACTAACTTTTATATTGCCATCATTCAACTCAGATCAACATTATCAATCATCACTATCTATGTGAATTAATATTCTGTTGACTGATGCAACAATCAGAACCTCACAGATAAATCCATTATGTATACTCTTGTCTCCTATTTCGAAATGCCCCTCCAAAAATTTGCTTCACAAATTTTTTATGGCTAACAAGTATTTTAGTTTGACAAATTCATAAACAATAACGTCCTAGGCCACCTAATCACTAGTATTCAACTCTACTCAGCCACTTGGGAAAAAAATTAATACGGCCTAACAGAACAGTTACACATAATTATCAATACATAAATTCATGCATAATAGAACAAGGTGTAGTTGTAGCATTATATTAGTAAGATAAGGTCTATTAGAACTGCATCAAGTATGCATCATTGAAAAAAAATGTCCTACAGATACCTGCGCTCCCTCTCTGCAAGGGTATGTTCTAAAATCACACTGTAAGCCAGGTCAGTTGTCGCAGTCACTACCAGATAATCCTGCTTACAATTAGAATAGGGATGACTGATGTCTGTGGCTGTGGTCCGTGGAGCCTGAAGGAGACGACGACTTGAGCTGGGGATCGTTCGCACTTCACAAGCTTGCAGCACTGGCAGGTCTGACATGTAGCAGTGCACCAGAGGAGAGGAGAGGCGACTTGGGAGAGGAGAGGATTGTGATTTGAGAGAGTGAGAGTTGAGAGATCAGAGATGAGGAAAGGGTAAGAGCTGCGGCGTGGGTTAGGGGCCCTTAGGGTTTTTTTGTGTTAACTAAAGTCTGAAGTAGTAGTGACAGTTTCAAAACCGTCACTAATACCCTATTATTAGTGACGGTTCTCCAAAACCGTCACTAATACCCAAAACTATTTCTTTTTTAAAATTTTTTAAAAAACACTAGTAGTGACGGTTTCAAAACCGTCACTAATGCACTTAACTATTTCTTTTTTAAAATTTTTTAAATTAAAACACCAGTAGTGACGGTTTCAAAACCGTCACTAATACCATATTATTAGTGACGGTTCTCACAAACCGTCACTAAATCATTAACTATTTCTTTTTTAAAATTTTTTAAATGAAAACACTATTAGTGATGGTTTTAAAACCGTCACTAATACCCTATCATTAGTGACGGTTATCCAATACCATCACTAATACCCTTAACTATTTCTTTTAAAAAAATTTTAAAATAAAAACACTAGTAGTGACGGTTTTCACTAATACCCCATTATTAGTGACAGTTCTCCCAAACTGTCACTAGTACTCTTAACTATTTTTTTAAAAAATTTTTTAAATGAAAACACTAGTAGTGACGGTTTCAAAACCGTCACTAATATCCTGATTTTTTGTAATGACATGACTCTCTCTCTCTCTCTCTCTTTCTCTCTCATCTTTTTTCACTTACTCCCTCTATTTTCTCTCTTGATCTCTTCAGCCTACATGGTTGTCGTCTCCTCCAAAAGCCCTTGCTACATACAATAGAGCTAGTTTAAGATTTTGTTAGCTTTGGTGCAATCCCAAGAGGGGGGTGAATTGGGTATTCAAAATTTATTACCTAGGTCAATCCACTAATCAACACTATTACGCAAGCCTAAGGGCAATCTAGTGCATGTAACATAAATCAATGCAAATATACAATGGAATTTAAACTGCAATGGAAATTTAATTAAGCATGCACAGTAAAGTAATAAAGGAGACGACACCCAAAATGTTATCGAGGTTCAGCCAAATTGCCTACGTCCTCGCCTTGTCTAACAAGTACAAGGATTACCACTATAGGCTCACTTAACGGGTGGAGCGGCACCTAGACAAACTAGATCAATTAACACAGGGTCCTCAACCTACACAATCCTTATCGGGCTGGATTACCACCCCCTCAGGCCACGCCTGAAAATACAACAGTATTCGCTCAAATAAATGGTACAGAAATAGTGCTTTCACGTAAAGCAGATATGTACCCAAATACGCACGTTTACATACACATCAATAACATAGATATAGTATAAGCTTAGTGATGCTAGTTTGTGCAATCAACACCCAATCACAATATGTTTAGTATGATGCTCAACAGAGTTCAATGCAAGCAATATATTGGAATCTAAACAAGGTATTTCAATAGCACATCAATATTCCAAGTATACGAATCAGATAATCAAACTAGTTTAAGAAAGTTTCCTTCAAAGTAATATGCACAAAAATAGTTTGAAAATATTTGCTTGTTTGAAAGAATTTTTGCACACCAAAAATCAAGCTATTGGACACTTGCAACAAAGATGCAAATAACCTAAGCTTACTTGGTTTATCCCCACACAAGATTTATAATGAGCAAATATGCGGGATAAACCTAAGCTAAAACTCCCCAAAAGAAATATAGCAATCAATCACTTAAATGGGAGTTTCTAGCAAGTTATAGCAATCTTAAGCACTCTAGAAATGTTCACACAATCTCAGAATATATTAAAGGAATAGAGATTTGAGAGTATTTGGCCAAAAGATGTATGTTCAAAAGAGAGGATATTTTGGCTAATCTACGTGCTAATCTCTTACTAATCTTGCAAATGAAGTCATACTTATAACCAGAGGTAAAAATATAACCGTTTGGGATATGATGAGAATAATTAAAAAAGTCTCAAATGATTAAAATGCAATTAGCTCGAAATAACCCTATTTACCCGTGGTTAAACTAATTTTAACCGGGCAAGGATCGGGTGGCTGAACCTAGGTTCGGTTGCCTGAGCAGAGACAACTTTAAAAGATGTTCAACTAAGTTCGGTCGCCCGTGTCATGCATCGGCAGCTCGAATCAAAGTCAGTAGAAAAGTTTCGTGACTTTGGGTGCCCAGTTAAATATTCGGTGGCCCGAACTTGTGAGTTTGGTCGCCAAGGGCTCATTTTTCAATTAAACAGTTCGGTCGCCCGAGTTGGTGGTATGTCCCTTTCGAGGGGTTTGGGCTCCCGGGGAAGGTATGTGTATTTATAGGTCGGTCGCCCGAAAGCCTGGTCAACATGTTGACTTGTCAACATTCAGGCCCCCGAGGAGTTTTGTACTCCAAGGGTTCGGTCGCCCGAGCTCCCTCAAGTTGCTTAGAAATATTCAATTTAAGCACAAATTTAACACTCATATATATTATATGATATGTGTGTGAGTGTTGGGACCTATATTCATACTAGGGTTTTACTGAGGCCATTTTGAGATAGTCCCAAAAATCTGGCATCGGTCAAGATGGTCCGAAGGGTGCCTTAAAGCCATTCAGCCCCTATGGTCATTTTGAGGTCATTTCGAGCTTACCATAAATCCAATACGCATGATGTGTACGTAAGGTAAACACAAACCACAACCTAGGTTACTATTACAGACCCATATTACAAACATTAAATTTACAATTACAAATTACATGTCTTTAGGGTCTTTTTGTTGCTTCAAGTGTCATTCCTTGAGATGCTCATCTAAGCCTACACAAACATTAGAAAACCATCAAATACCTAAGTATTTGTCATTATCAAAAACCGGGTGTGACCTATAAGGTCAACATATCTCTTCCCTCTTTTGATTTCTATTATCTCTTTCTCGCTTATTCTCGGTGATTGCGCACTTAAATTGTGTAATTAGGTGTTTTAATTCATGCATTGGGGTTTATATTTTTAATTAAATACCTAATTGCTTTCAATATTTTAACGGGGTGTCATGTTTGTCATATTTTGATTTTATTGAGTAATTTATGAATGTTTTACATTTTTTTTCACAGGAAAAATTGTCAGAAGCTAAAATCGGCACCAGTTTGTAATTCACACATAATTTTTCTGTCTGATGCTCCGATTGAGACGATTCGAAATTATGGAAAAAGATGAGAAGATTATCTACAACTTCTTTGTTTTAAGCTCTGAGTGATACAAGCTTTAAGATGGTCAAACTCAGGCTTGCTAGTAGGGAAAAAAAAAAGATGGAAAGAAAAAAAAAATACAAAAATCTTACCTTGACGTGACTCGGCCATGCAGCAGGGTCCAGATCCACCTTGGCTGGGCTAGGGTTCTCTCCCCACTCCCCTATTTTATTTAATCCTCTCTTTTCTCTTCATTAGAGGCCGCCCCTCTCTACCCCTTTCTCTTCTCCTTTCCCTTAGTCTCCCCTCTCTTTCCCTTCTCCTTCTCTTTCTTCCTTCTTCCCTTTCTCCTCCCTTTCCTACAACACCCGAGCCTCTCTCCTCTGATCTCTCTTCTCTCCTATGCTCCCTCTCTTCCCTACTCTCCTTCTTTCACTCTCTCCCTTCCTCTTCTCCTGCCCTTCTCCCTTCTCTCCCTTTCTCTTCCCTTGTTTTATCTCCATTCTCTCGCAACTCTTTCTTCTTTCTACTCTCCCAACACCACCTGAGCACCCCCATGCCACTCTCTTTCCTTCTTCCTTTTTCTCCTTCCCTTTCTTCCTTTCTTCTTCCCTTCCTCTCCTTCTTCCTTCCTCCCTAACTGCTGCTGTGCTGAACCAGCTACTACCTTGCCGCCAATCTAGCAGCTCCAGCTGCTGCCCCTGTTGCCATCTTCTTCTTCTTCTTCTTCTTTTGCTTCTTCCTATTCTTATTCCTATTCCTTTCTTTTTATTGCATCCAGTCGCTACTCCCTGCCCAAGCCCAAGTTGCTACTGTGCTCATCTTCATCAGCTACTCATGGCTGCCAAGAAGCCATAAGAATTGCCCTTTGCTATTGCTAAAGGAGACTACCCCGCCGCGGAGTCCCTGCCAATTGCTACACTGCTAACCCAATGAGTCCCCTAGAGCTGCTACAGCATTTTCACCCACGACCAAGCTTCAAATCCACAGCTATCTCTCTCTCTCTCTCTCTCTCTCTCTCTCTCTCTCTCTCTCTATTTATGCTTTTGAATATTTGAATGGTTCTTGTTAACATTTAGCAACTTTCCTATCAAAGTTTTAATCTTTTTATTTTTTTTATTGGGTTATTATTATAAAAGCTATTTATTTACCTTCTTTTTTTATTTGATTTTGTTGTTAGAGTTAATTTTTGGTTGATTTATTTTTTTTATTCATTGCTAAAGTTTGAATTGATCTCTAAAAAAAAAAAATTTCTTTAGGATTTAAGAATTGATGGTCCTATTTATTTTAATTCCAATTTAATTAGCTTGTAGATTTTAATTG